>NC_059508.1:35379548-35382048 GCF_914767665.1 Harmonia axyridis
TCACCCAATATGTGGCCAAGTGTCTCAAGCTTGGTCCTACATTGACGGCAAAAGAGGTCCGGTTGCGGCACAGCTCTGTTTAACGCCACTCTATTTGGACATGTGTTGGTTCGCATCTGGAGAGCTGTTATATATCTACATGGTTTCAGAAGTGACGGACTGAAAAGCCATGAATTCCCTATTGTATCGTCGGTGAGGGACGCGACCGACTTACCTTGCGAACCTAAGCTGGCCCATCTTGCAAGCTCTGCCTTCTTCGCCCGTAACTTATATGCCTTTAGATCCTCTTGCGTTACGGGCCATCGCAACCGTGCGCCTTGAGCCAGTTTGGCGAGACGCTGCACCAAACCAGCTCCGGTTGCTAAAGCTTGCATGACGGGATCGGCGCTGTTGCCTAAAAACTTTGATCCCGCCCTTAACGTGGCGCCCACGACCTGAGTCTCTAGTCGTGGGAAACCCAGTCCCCCGTCTCTCTTGCCGCAATAAATAAGGCAATCTGTAGTAGATTGCGGCAAGTGCAATATGTCTTTGATCACTACCCGTACAGCCTGGTCTAGTTTTCTTATTTCTGATATTGCGGGAGCTGCCATCCCCAATTGATACAGGTAGTGGGGGACCAGGTAGGTGGAGATAAGCTCTACCTTTTGGTGTGGTTTCAGCGCCAGCCGTTTGACTCTGCTGAGCGCTGAAGCAAGGTCGGACTCTATGCTCTCTATACTGATTCCTGCCCAAGGAGATATTTCCACACCAAGGTAAGCTACACGGCCGCCCGCACCGCAGTGCGGGATCCGCTCTCCACACATCAATGTCAGTCCGGGGTCAACTACACTCCAGGTCTTATGCAGTGGCTTTATGTGGAAGGTTACACATTTCTTAGGCGACAGCCTCATACTTAACCTCTCTAAGTATGCTTCCACAGTGTGTAGTTGATGCGTGGCCTGTTGCACATCTTCGCTCACGAGGACTAGGTCATCGGCGAAAGCCAGCGATGCTATGTGGGTATTGTTTGAGATTCTATACCCGGACTGACGCTCCAGCTCAAGCAGTAAGGGTTCTAATACTGCGTTGAATGCGAACGGGCTTAGAGGGTCACCTTGCCTGACACCTCGCTGGAGATTTATCTCTACACTCCCACCCGCGGTGGAGATTTTCGTGCTCACATTCTTGTATGATTCTTCCACCAGCTGTGCAACTACCGGTGGAAGCCCTTTTCTGCGTAACGACGGTCCCAATATTGAGTGTGGGACGGTGTCAAAAGCCTTACTTATATCCAGAATCGTTACGACCAGGTTCTTCCCAGTAGCCTTGGAGTGCCGCAGCAACTCCACAAGAATGTGCACGTTATTGAAGCACCCCGCCTCTGACGAAATGAACCCTTTTTGGCGGGGTGTGAAACCGACTACTGATCTAATCTTCTGGTCTATGCAGCCCCAAAAAATGCGGCTTACCAGAGATGTTATTGTTACGGGCCTGAAATTTTCAGTCTTTGTAACGTCTTTGCCCTCTTTTGGTATCAGTGTAGTTCGGTTCATACTCCAGTCTGTTGGTAGCTTCCCACTAAGCAACAACAGATTAAATAATAAATGGAGCACTTCTACCTTGCCCCTTTGCATCACATCGGCCCGCCTGATTCCATCCGGGCCGGGGGCCGTAGATTGTTTGGTTGCAGAGATACGTTTCCGGATCTCATCAACTGTGAAGGGCGGGAGTGCTTCTGAGGGTGCTATCGGGTCCTCGTTGATGCCCTCGGGCATCTGCGCCAGCGGCGCCACTCCCCATAGCTTTGTATAAAGCTCCTTCACTTCCGACATAGGTGGCTGCTGATAGCCACCTATCCAATCTACTCCCTGTCGGACATGTTTGGCTACTTGTCCTGGATTTTTCTTGTATAACTCTTGAGTTCGGGCATACAAGAAACGCCTTTTGCTACGCCCCTTGCCCCGAACTCTCGGGCTTTTGTTCCCTCCTGCTTCACACCCCGACGGTCTGAAGTGTGAAGTTGCCTCCTGGTAGAGGAAGTCGATCTGAGCTTGTGAAAACTCAAAATCAGGCTCCGAGGCAAGTCGGAGGGCGCCCTGCAGAAGATGGATCGCTTCTGCTGACTTGTCAGGGGTGACACCTTGAGGTAACTGATGAGCTAGAGCATGCTCTAAAATCCCACTTCTCCATTCGGCTAACTCTGGAGATGACAAGTCATCAGGCGCTGGAGTCACCTGTATCACAGGAACCTGTACCTGAAGGGTATCAGGTTCGGATCGCTCTTCGATCCCTTCTTGGCTGGAAGCGTATCCCGCGCTATCCGAGTCAAGGTGGCTCGAGGGTGTATCTTGCGGCGGATGGTCACGCAAGTACTGATCTCGCAAAGTTCTATAAGAGGACAGTGCTCGCTTATCCCTTAATTGCTTTGCGGTCCTATTCAAAAAACCCTCCATTCTTTTCGCAATACGAGAATCCCCATAGAACCTCCGCTCCAGATCCAGCATGAGGTCGACTTCCTCCA
>NC_059508.1:35389548-35402048 GCF_914767665.1 Harmonia axyridis
TAACGACACGGTGATTCGAGATTCAACAATATTTGTCGCTCGGAACGAATTGAGTGGTTGCAAATTTTTTGTGAACATAACCCGCAACGGGCAGAGGATCACGATTTTAAGGTTGGTCGCTTAAAGGCCATTCGACTACAAAGAGACGAAGCGGACCGCGACCTCGCTGCATGAGGTTGACGAAAGCGACCCAAGATGCGAAAGCCGAAACCAACACACCTTGCCAGTACCCAAACGCCGAGGTCGGATTCGGGTCTACCACTTACCAACTGAATATCATCCTAAAAAGAACTCCAAACAGTCTAGGACAGGACCCATTCTCCACCCCTTCTATATATGTCAGGAGAACCCCGGATTCCCCCCCAGACACGATTTAGCAAACTTTTCCCGATCGATCCGACCCACCGAGGCCGTTTCGACCGTTCGCCGCGCCTACTAGAGCTGATTTCTTCGGACTCCGATCAGAAAATCCGCCGATGCATGTCGTTAACACCTAGTCCGCCTCGTCCGATCGATCGAGGCCGTTTCGACCGTTCGCCGCGCCTACTAGAGCTGATTTCTTCGGACTCCGATCAGAAAATCCGCCGATGCATGTCGTTAACACCTAGTCCGCCTCGTCCGATCGATCTAGGCCGTCTCGATCCACCCATCGCGCATCGAAAGTCGCATCTCTCGAACTCCGATCCGGAAATCGGCCGATGCATCACGTTAACTATTTCTTATATATCTAATATAATATACATGGAGACGGTAAGAATTCTTTTAATCGAAGATATACATATACTTCTCATCAATATCCAAAAGCTTATCGAAAAATAAATTACTCAACTTTTACGTGAAGAATCGTTCACCCAAACCTTATCCCCTATATATGTCAGGAGAACCCAAGGTTCCCCTCCAGACACGATTTAGCAAACTTTTCCCGATCGATCCGACCCACCGAGGCCGTCTCGACCGTCCGCTGCGCCTACTAGGGCCGATTTCTTCGGACTCCGATCAGAAAATATACCGATGCATGTCGTTAACACCTAGTCCGCCTCGTCCGATCTATCTAAACAGTCTCGACGCACCCAACACTCTTTCAAAGTCGGATTACTCGGACTCAATCTGAAAATGGACCGATGCATGACGTCAACACTTAGCCCGCCTCGTCTGATCGATCTAAGCCATCTCGACCCACCCAACACGCCTTCCAAGTCGGATCACTCGGACTTCGATCTGAAAATCTCCGGACTCATTTTTATGAATATCCCCAGTCAGTAAGAACGTTATTTCGCCAATAGATACCAACAATAAACCATATTCCAATAGCTGAACCAAAAATATAATTCCCGATCCAAACGTTCTGCATCGCCCAACGCGACCACCTTCCCTATATATGTCAGGAGAGCACAGGGTTCCCCTCCAGACAACACTTACGCTCTATCCCCGACTCTCGGTCGATCGATAGGCCAGGTCAGCGGTGTCTGTTTCGGCCGAAGCTCGGACTTTGGTCAAAATGTTCCGATACAAAATTTGAACCAAGATAGATACAGATATGATTCCTTCTTAAATATACGTTGATTATCGAACAGAATATGGTAAATATTTTGCGATGACCGAGGATTTCATGAATTTTTTTTTTTTTTTTTGAAAAAATTTTCTATTATCGGAATTTCCTCAAATTTCATTTGGTTGCCTCCTAATGCTTATTAAAAATGATAACCAACAATCAGAATCATTATTTATCATTTATTTCAATTTTTATAATGAAAAACGTTCACGTCCTTTCGCGCCTCTCGATCGTCGTTTACGTGATGCATCGGTCAGCCCTAGTTTACGTGGTGCATCGGTAAGATCGAGTTCACGTTCTGCATCGGTCTGCCCGAGTTTACGTGGTGCATCGGTAAGATCGAGATTACGTGGTGCATCGGTAAGATCGAGTTCACGTTCTGCATCGGTCTGCCTGAGTTTACGTGGTGCATCGGTATGATCGAGTTTACGTTCTGCATCGGTGTGATCTAGTTTACGTTGTGCATCGGTAAGATCGAGATTACGTGAAGCATCGGTATGATCGAGTTTACGTTCTGCATCGGTCTGGACTCTGAGATATATTTTCGACGTGAAAATGTTCCGATACAACTTTTGAACCAGGATAGTTAGAGAGATGATTTTTTCTGGGATGTACGTTGATTGGGGAATGGATTGTGGAAAATAACTTGCCATGACCGAGGTGTTCTCGAATTTTTTTTTTTTTTCGAAAAATATTTTCTGATTTTGGATTTCACTCAAATTTGATTTCGTTGCCTTCTAATGTGTTCTAAAAGAGTAAATCAGTAATCAGAATCGAAAAATATTTTTCGGATTTTTTTTTTTTTGAAAAAAAATTTTCTGATTTTGGAATTTCCTCAAATTTGATTTGGTTGCCTTCTAATGTGTTTTTAAAGCGTAAATCAGTAATCAGAATCAATATTCATTGTCGACTTTAATTTTTATAAGGAAAAATGTTCACGTCCTTAAACGCCTCCCCATCATTAGCCCGAGTCCAAGTCGATGTCAGTCCCGAGCGGACGGTGTCAGATACTACCTATCGCCCCGGTCTGGACTTGGCGAGGTATTTCGACGTGAAATGTTCCGATACAACTTTTGAACCAGGATAGTTAGAGAGATGATTTCTTCTATGTTGTACGTTGATTGTGGAATGGATTGTGGGAAATAACTTGCCATGACCCAGGTGTTCTTGAATTTTTTTTTTTTTCGAAAAAAATTTTCTGATCTTGAAATTTCCTCAAATCTGATTGCGTTGCCTTCTAATGTGTACTAAAAGAGTAAATCAGTAATCAGAATCAATATTCATTGTCGACTTTAATTTTTATAAGGAAAAATGTTCACGTCCTTAAACGCCTCTCCATCGTTACCCCGACTCCAAGACGATGTTAGACCGGAGCGGACGGTGTCAAATGCGACCGATCTCCCCGGTCTGGACTTAGCGAGATATTCCGACGTGAAATGTTCCGATACAAAAATTTAACTGTGATAGTTAGAGAGATGGTTCCTTTTGTGATGTACGTTGATTGTGTAATAGAATATGGAAATAAACTTGAGATGACCGAGGTCTTCTGGGATTTTTTTTTTTTTTCGAAAAATATTTTTCGATTTCGGAAATCCCTCAAATTTCATTGAGATATGTCCTAATGTGTTCTTAAAACTTAAATCAACAATCAGAATTAATATCCAAAAGTTATTTCATTTTTTATAAGGAAAAACGTTCACGTCCTTTCCGCTCCCAAAAAGTGAGATATCATAGAAAATATCGCTATATTTGTTGTTTACGGCCATACCACGCTGAAATTGCCAGTTCTCGTCAGAACACTGAGCTGAGAGGTTATACCCAAAATCGCTCCGTAGAGATAGTTGTGGAATTTGTGAACGTTAAAACTGACCTGTGAAAGTGACCGTTGTGTTAGACCAGACGGCGCCAAGCCGCATTCCAGAGCCAAGAATAGACTGAGTGAGTGACGAAATTTTACCTGCTCGGGTCCGAAAGGCCCTGAAACGGCCGAGTTTCGCGTGAAACCGACCGCTTTTGAATTCCTTTTTGAAAGGAATTTCAAAAATTTTATCAGAACTTTATTAAAATGATGGACGACCAGGAAATGAAACTCCCTTCAGATTCATCTGATAATGAAACTGACCCCCCGAGAGTCGCAAAAAAGAGAAGTCGAGTTGGAGATGTGGAAAACCCAAACTTCACGCATCCAACAACATCTATCAGGAAAAGGAAGGACAAAAAGACAATCCCTGTAGAAATCAAAAATAAATTTAACTACCTCAATCCAAATGAGGTAGAAGTCAATGCAGCAACCGTTGAAATTAGAAAAAATCAACGGAAACCCCCGCCAATAGTGGTCAACGGCGTTTTCAAAAAACATAACAAAACGGTGGCCGACATAACGAAAGTTATAAATGGCAAATTTTATATTAAATACAGTGCCATGAACTCCACCGTCTACACCGAGACGGTAGAAGACAGAAAGAAACTAGAAAAATATTTTGATGAAAACGACGTGAAATACCACACCTACACCCCAAGGGAAGAAAAAACCCATGCATTTACGCTGAGGGGACTGGATTCTGATCCAGACCTGGAAGAGATTAAAACTGAACTCCAGGAACTAGGAATTCCGGTTGTGGAAATCCACAAACTAAAAGCAACGAAATCACCGGCGTACATGGTCGTCACCGGAAATACGATAACGCTCCGGAAAATACAGAAGGAAGTCCGCGTTATTAATTATACAGCCGTTCGGTGGAACAAGTACTATACAAAAAGGGAAGTAATCCAATGTCACAACTGCCAGATGTGGGGACATGCCACGGCCAACTGCCATAGGACCCCAAACTGCCTCAAGTGCGCGGAAAATCACGCGACTCGCGAGTGCCCAAAAACAATGAATACGCCGGCAAAGTGCGCGAACTGTTTCGGGAGTCACCCAGCAAACAGTACCGAGTGCGCGATTTACGTGAACATCTGCAACCGCAGGGCGAGGAACGCCAAAACCGCCGCCCCTGCCGCCCCCAAAGTTTACCGCGAAGCTCCAATCCCGGCCGTGAATGTCTGGGAAGAAAGGAGAAAGGCCCAAGAGGCCAAACAAAAACCGGTAAGTGGCATGGCCAACCCCCAAACCACCCCCAAAACCCCAAACTCCCCCCCAACAAACAAAACCCCTGACACAAACAACACAAATAACTTCCAAAACCCGTTTTACGAGCTGAAAAGCGAGTTCAACAGACTTAATCAATACGTGGACATACGACAACTACTGACAGACGTCAAAAGACTCAACCAGCAGCTGCAAAATGCAAGCCCCGCCGAAAGAAAGTACGTCATACTGGAATTCTTCCTCAATTTAAATGACTAAGTCATTAAAAATCGCGACTTGGAACGCGAATGGAGTCTCCCAAAAATTCCTGGAGATCTCCAATTTTCTAAATTACAACCAAATAGACATACTGACTATCAACGAGACAAAACTGAAAAACAACCACAAATTTTTCATTAAAGGATACCAGACATATAGGCAAGACAGACAAGACAACTCTGGATTCGGTGGAATCGCTATACTAGTTAAGAACATTATCGCATCCACCATTTTGCCTACCATCAACTGCACAATAGAGAACGCTAGCGTCCAGATTGATGGCAACTTAATCATAACGGCGGTGTATAATAGCCCCAGTCGCAAATTCAGTACCAACTGTCTAAGATTCCTATTTTCTAGGAAAAATAAAGTAATAGTTCTAGGCGATCTAAATGCTAAACACGAAGAATGGAACTGCAACTGCAGAAACACCAACGGAAATCGTCTATTCAGTTTCCTTGAAGCTAATGATGACGTAATTTTGAACATCCCTAACGGACACACTCATTTTCCAGACAATGGAAAAGCTCCGAGTACTATCGATTTAATACTCACTAAGAATATTAACTTGAATAGTATCCCGGACGCGAGTTGTCAGTTAGGGTCCGATCATAATCCAGTGATCTTCTCGGTCAATTACAGCAGCGAAAGAAACCCAACAAAATTAGTGTACGACTATTCGAACGCTGATTGGGCAAAATTTCGTACAATATTAGATAGTAAAATAACTATCAACAATAAAATCGAAACTGCTTCCGACATCGAACGGGAAATTGAAAAGTTTACGAAGGCCCTCAAGTACGCCCGCGATAAAACAATTTCCAAAAAACCGAGAGCTGAAGTAGCAGAAAAACTACCAGCCCATATTATCGACTTGATCAAGTTCAGGAATAAAATCAGAAAAAGGTGGCAATCCCACCAAAGACAAGTCGATAAAACACTCTTAAACTCATACACCCGCGAAATCCGAAACCACATAAAAATTTTCCAGAACGAAAGATGGGAACAGAAAATCTCCAGGCTAAATTCTAATAACAAAGATCTCTGGAAAACAGTCAAATCCAGTATTCAAAAATTCTCCCAAGTTCCCATCTTGGTCCAAAATTCCGCGAATTACATCACCGATAAAGAAAAAGCGGACGTACTTGCGGAAAACTTCGAAACCGCTCACCACATATCCCAGACCGATAGTCCAGAACAAGCAGACATACGGAAAAGAGTGGAAGACTTTATAAATTCGAACCGCTTCGTAAAGCCCGAAAATCATCTATTAACAAATCCATCGGAAATACGGGACGAAATTAAAAAGCTTCCACTAAACAAAGCGCCAGGAAAGGACGAAGTGGACAATAGACTGATCCGGAACCTATCCAGAAAGGCCATAGTTCAACTGAACTACATCATAAACGCTGTATTCAAATTTCAACACTGGCCTAGCTGTTGGAAAACAGCAGTAGTAACCCCTATCCCCAAAGCCGGGAAAGTCACAACTTCTCCCGGCAACTACCGTCCGATCAGTCTACTGTCTAACCTCAGCAAGCTGACCGAGAAAATCCTGTTAGGAAAAATAAAACATGTAATGAAAAACAATAAAATTCGCGATGACCATCAATTTGGCTTCAAGGAAAAACACAGCTCGACACAGCAAATCTGCCGAATCGTAGTCGACGTAATAAATAGTTTCAATAATAAAAACCACACGGTCATGCTCCTCCTCGACATCGAAAAGGCGTTCGACAAAGTTTGGATAGAGGGGCTGACCTACAAATTAATAAAACTTAAATTCCCGAAATTCCTCATAAAGACCATTTACTCATATCTCAATAACAGAAAATTCATAGTACGCGTAGGGAATGAAACATCCGCGCCCAAAAATATAAAAGCAGGAATTGTGCAGGGATCAGTCCTTGGACCTAGATTATTCAATATCTACGTCCAGGATATCCCGAAACATAACAAAACAAAAATCGCCCTCTTCGCGGATGACACGGCCATATATGCCCACTCATCCAGCGCTGAAGACGCCAATCGCGAGCTGAAAAACCATCTCGAAGTACTTATCAATTACTTCGACAGATGGAAAATAAAACTGAATGAGACCAAAGCAGAGCAGATCGTGTTTAGCAGAAGACGGAATGAAAAAGTAATCTTAGACAAATTAAAAATCAATAATACGGAAATTGCTCCAAAAAGCTCCGTTAAGTACCTGGGCATTGAATTGGACGAAAGGCTAAATTTCCACCGCCATATCAAAGCACAAATCCATAAAGGATACGCCATCAAAAAGATACTGCATCCTCTATTGTGCAGTAAAAGTATGCTGAATGAAAAAAACAAACTGCTCATTTACAAAACATACATCCGGCCAGTAGTCACATACGCTGCGCCGGCATTTTGTCACCTTAGGCCCTTTCCAATAAGGCCCATTCAAAACCTTCAAAACAAAATCCTAAGATTGGCCTTGAGCAAGCCGTATTACACTAGGATATCCAAACTACATGAACTCGCGGATATTCCAACCATCCGCGAGTACCTAAACAAAGTATCTAGCGATTTCTACGAATTCCAGTGTAAATCCAACGCACTGACAAGACAAATTACGAAAACGCGACTCCACGCATCCCCTCACCCCCTCCCGTACCAATTCCTTCCCATATTCCTTAAACCTCCCTAAAAACCTACCCCAAACACCCAAAAACCCCTATGAAAACCGCCATCTTCCAAGACCGGCCATGTCACATACCGACATTTTGAAAAATATGTCTTGACGACGAATCACAACGAAAGGTAGCGGCAGCCAATGCGAATGGCGTATCCATCGCCCTGTTATCGTAACAACCAATCGGTCCTACGGGTAATAGACCCAACAGCGACACGAACGGTGCTACGAGAAATGGGGACTGGCCACGACTAGCAAATGGCGGCCGTTAGCTGAATTGAGAATCGCCGTTTAGCATAACGGGAACCCCTTCCCAGACATGTATATAAAATTGTATATAAAAATTTGTAAATGCTAAAACTGTACATAACTGTATATATATATCCCCAACCCACCCCCCATCCCTCCCCAAATTATTTATATCAGGTTTTTTATTCCTAAATTTTTCCTGAAAATCCCCTATTATAATAAAATAAATAAATATACGATATCAAACAAAAATTCCCAAACACCCTGAAATTACTTAAAAATTTTTTATTATATGTATATGAAATGTAACTGATAATACCAGAATTATCTGGTAGGAACTGTATATAAACCCTTATTGTTGATTAACATGGCCTATATAGGCACATATCTGTAACTATCACAAAGACAAATAAAGACCATTTGAAATTGAAATTGAAATTGAACACTGAAGCCAAGCAGCGTCGGGCGCGGTTAGTACTTGGATGGGTGACCGCTTGGGAACACCGCGTGCTGTAAGCTTTTTTTTTACGTTCTGCATCGGTCTGCCGAGATAACGTGGTGCATCGGTATGATCGAGTTTACGTGAAGCATCGGTAAGATCGAGATTACGTGATGCATCGGTAAGATTGAGATTACGTGGTGCATCGGTAAGATCGAGTTTACGTGGTGCATCGGTAAGATCCAATTCACGTTCTGCATCGGTAAGATCCAGTTCACGTGGTGCATCGGTAAGATCGAGATTACGTGGTGCATCGGTAAGATCGAGTTTACGTGGTGCATCGGTAAGATCCAATTCACGTTCTGCATCGGTAAGATCCAGTTCACGTGGTGCATCGGTAAGATTGAGATTACGTGGTGCATCGGTAAGATCGAGTTTACGTGGTGCATCGGTAAGATCCAATTCACGTTCTGCATCGGTAAGATCCAGTTCACGTGGTGCATCGGTAAGATTGAGATTACGTGGTGCATCGGTAAGATCGAGTTTACGTGGTGCATCGGTAAGATCCAATTCACGTTCTGCATCGGTAAGATCCAGTTCACGTGGTGCATCGGTAAGATCGAGATTACGTGGTGCATCGGTAAGATCGAGTTTACGTGGTGCATCGGTAAGATCCAATTCACGTTCTGCATCGGTAAGATCCAGTTCACGTGGTGCATCGGTAAGATTGAGATTACGTGGTGCATCGGTAAGATCCAGTTCACGTGGTGCATCGGTAAGATGGAGATTACGTGGTGCATCGGTAAGATCGAGATTACGTGGTGCATCGGTAAGATCTACTTTACGTTCTGCATCGGTCTGCCCTTGTTTACGTGGTGCATCGGTAAGATCGAGATTACGTGAAGCATCGGTATGATCGAGTTTACGTTCTGCATCGGTCTGCCCGATATTACGTGGTGCATCGGTCTGCCCTAGTTTACGTGGTGCATCGGTTTGGACTTAGAGATATATTTTCGACGTGAAAATGTTCCGATACAACTTTTGAACCAGGATAGTTAGAGAGATGATTTTTTCTGGGATGTACGTGGATCGGGGAATGGATTGTGGGAAATAACTTGCCATGACCGAGGTGTCCTCGAATTTTTTTTTTTTTCGAAAAAAATTTTCTGATTGTGGAATTTTCTCAAATTTGATTTGGTTGCCTCCTAATGTGTTCTAAAAGAGTAAATCAGTAATCGGAATCGAAAAATATTTTTCGGATTTTTTTTTTTTTCGAAAAAAATTTTCTGATCGTGGAATTTCCTCAAATTCGATTTGGTTGCCTTCTAATGTGTTTTTAAAGCGTAAATCAGTAATCAGAATCAATATTCATTGTCGACTTTAATTTTTATAAGGAAAAATGTTCACGTCCTTAAACGCCTCCCCATCATCAGCCCGAGTCCAAGTCGATGTCAGTCCCGAGCGGACGGTGTCAGATACTACCTATCGCCGAGGTCTGGACTTGGCGAGATATTACGACGTGAAATGTTCCGATACAACTTTTGAACCAGGATAGTTAGAGAGATGATTTCTTCTATGTTGTACGTTGATTGTGGAATGAAATACGGAAAATAACTCGCCATGACCGAGGTGATTACGATTTTTTTTTTTTTTTGAAAAAAATTTTCTGATCGTGGAATTTTCTCAAATTTGATTTGGTTGCCTCCTTATATGTTCTAGTAGCGATAATCAACAATCAGAATCAAAATCCATGGTCGGGTTTGATTTTTATAAGGAAAAATGTTCACGTCCTTTTTTACAACCCCGACTCATTGACGATGTTAGAACCGAGCCGGCGGTGTCAGATACGACCGATCGCCCCGGTCCCGATCGTCATTTACGTTGTGCATCGGTCTGCCCGAGATTACGTGGTGCATCGGTATGATCGAGTTTACGTGGTGCATCGGTAAGATCCAATTCACGTTCTGCATCGGTAAGATCCAATTCACGTTCTGCATCGGTAAGATCCAGTTCACGTGGTGCATCGGTAAGATGGAGATTACGTGGTGCATCGGTAAGATCGAGATTACGTGGTGCATCGGTAAGATCTACTTTACGTTCTGCATCGGTCTGCCCTTGTTTACGTGGTGCATCGGTAAGATCGAGATTACGTGAAGCATCGGTATGATCGAGTTTACGTTCTGCATCGGTCTGCCCGATATTACGTGGTGCATCGGTCTGCCCTAGTTTACGTGGTGCATCGGTTTGGACTTAGAGATATATTTTCGACGTGAAAATGTTCCGATACAACTTTTGAACCAGGATAGTTAGAGAGATGATTTTTTCTGGGATGTACGTGGATCGGGGAATGGATTGTGGGAAATAACTTGCCATGACCGAGGTGTCCTCGAATTTTTTTTTTTTTCGAAAAAAATTTTTTGATTGTGGAATTTTCTCAAATTTGATTTGGTTGCCTCCTAATGTGTTCTAAAAGAGTAAATCAGTAATCGGAATCGAAAAATATTTTTCGGATTTTTTTTTTTTTCGAAAAAAATTTTCTGATCGTGGAATTTCCTCAAATTCGATTTGGTTGCCTTCTAATGTGTTTTTAAAGCGTAAATCAGTAATCAGAATCAATATTCATTGTCGACTTTAATTTTTATAAGGAAAAATGTTCACGTCCTTAAACGCCTCCCCATCATCAGCCCGAGTCCAAGTCGATGTCAGTCCCGAGCGGACGGTGTCAGATACTACCTATCGCCGAGGTCTGGACTTGGCGAGATATTACGACGTGAAATGTTCCGATACAACTTTTGAACCAGGATAGTTAGAGAGATGATTTCTTCTATGTTGTACGTTGATTGTGGAATGAAATACGGAAAATAACTCGCCATGACCGAGGTGATTACGATTTTTTTTTTTTTTCGAAAAAAATTTTCTGATCGTGGAATTTTCTCAAATTTGATTTGGTTGCCTCCTTATATGTTCTAGTAGCGATAATCAACAATCAGAATCAAAATCCATGGTCGGGTTTGATTTTTATAAGGAAAAATGTTCACGTCCTTTTTTACAACCCCGACTCATTGACGATGTTAGAACCGAGCCGGCGGTGTCAGATACGACCGATCGCCCCGGTCCCGATCGTCATTTACGTTGTGCATCGGTCTGCCCGAGATTACGTGGTGCATCGGTCTGGACTTAGAGATATATTTTCGACGTGAAAATGTTCCGATACAACTTTTGAACTAGGATAGTTAGAGAGATGATTTTTTCTGGGATGTACGTTGATTGGGGAATGGATTGTGGGAAATAACTTGCCATGACCGAGGTGTTCTCGAATTTTTTTTTTTTTTTCGAAAAAAATTTTCTGATTGTGGAATTTTCTCAAATTTGATTTGGTTGCCTCCTAATGTGTTCTAATAGCGATAATCAACAATCAGAATCAAAATCCATGGTCGGGTTTGATTTTTATAAGGAATAATGTTCACGTCCTTTTTCGCCTATGTTCTTTTTCGACGTGAAAAGTTCCGATACAACTTTTGAACCAGGATAGTTAGAGAGATGATTTTTTCTGGGATGTATGTTGATTGACGTACGAAACTTGGAAAAAAAATAGAAAAGACCGAGGTACTCTAGAAAAAAAATTTATTGAAAATATTTTTTTGATTTCGGAATTAATTCGAAATTCATTCAGATGTCTTCTATCAATATCGCGAAAGAAAAATCAATAATCAGAATCGATATTCATCTAAGATTATTTCCTTCTGGATTGTGTTAACATTCGGTACGATCTTGTCTACGTGATGCATCGGTTTGTTTCTCGGCTCTTGTGAGCAAGTTGGACACTCGAGACGGCCTCCATCGATCGGATTAGGCGGGCTTTAATGTTAACGTGCTGCATCGGTGTGATCTTGTTTACGTCATGCATCGGTATAGCTTTAAATCGCGCCGTAAAGTCGTTCACGTCATGCATCGGTATCTTAAATCGCGCCGAAAAGTCGTTCACGTCATGCATCGGTATCTTAAATCGCGCCGTAAAGTCGTTCACGTCATGCATCGGTATCTTAAATCGAGCCGAAAAGTCGTTCACGTCATGCATCGGTGGCACAAAAAAAAGACGCCGATGCATGACGTGAGCCGACTTTTCGGCTCGATTTAAGATACCGATGCATGACGTGAACGACTTTACGGCGCGATTTAAGATACCGATGCATGACGTGAACCGACTTTTCGGCATGAAGTCAGCTAAAATTATCGTGTGCATCTTGGGTCG
>NC_059508.1:35412627-35417627 GCF_914767665.1 Harmonia axyridis
TATTTTGCGATGACCGAGGATTTCATGAATTTTTTTTTTTTTTTCGAAAAAATTTTCTATTATCGGAATTTCCTCAAATTTCATTTGGTTGCCTCCTAATGCTTATTAAAAATGATAACCAACAATCAGAATCATTATTTATCATTTATTTCAATTTTTATAATGAAAAACGTTCACGTCCTTTCGCGCCTCTCGATCGTCGTTTACGTGATGCATCGGTCAGCCCCTAGTTTACGTGGTGCATCGGTAAGATCGAGTTCACGTTCTGCATCGGTCTGCCCGAGTTTACGTGGTGCATCGGTAAGATCGAGATTACGTGGTGCATCGGTAAGATCGAGTTCACGTTCTGCATCGGTCTGCCTGAGTTTACGTGGTGCATCGGTATGATCGAGTTTACGTTCTGCATCGGTGTGATCTAGTTTACGTTGTGCATCGGTAAGATCGAGATTACGTGAAGCATCGGTATGATCGAGTTTACGTTCTGCATCGGTCTGGACTCTGAGATATATTTCGACGTGAAAATGTTCCGATACAACTTTTGAACCAGGATAGTTAGAGAGATGATTTTTTCTGGGATGTACGTTGATTGGGGAATGGATTGTGGAAAATAACTTGCCATGACCGAGGTGTTCTCGAATTTTTTTTTTTTTTCGAAAAATATTTTCTGATTTTGGATTTCACTCAAATTTGATTTCGTTGCCTTCTAATGTGTTCTAAAAGAGTAAATCAGTAATCAGAATCGAAAAATATTTTTCGGATTTTTTTTTTTTGAAAAAAAATTTTCTGATTTTGGAATTTCCTCAAATTTGATTTGGTTGCCTTCTAATGTGTTTTTAAAGCGTAAATCAGTAATCAGAATCAATATTCATTGTCGACTTTAATTTTTATAAGGAAAAATGTTCACGTCCTTAAACGCCTCCCCATCATTAGCCCGAGTCCAAGTCGATGTCAGTCCCGAGCGGACGGTGTCAGATACTACCTATCGCCCCGGTCTGGACTTGGCGAGGTATTTCGACGTGAAATGTTCCGATACAACTTTTGAACCAGGATAGTTAGAGAGATGATTTCTTCTATGTTGTACGTTGATTGTGGAATGGATTGTGGGAAATAACTTGCCATGACCCAGGTGTTCTTGAATTTTTTTTTTTTTCGAAAAAAATTTTCTGATCTTGAAATTTCCTCAAATCTGATTGCGTTGCCTTCTAATGTGTACTAAAAGAGTAAATCAGTAATCAGAATCAATATTCATTGTCGACTTTAATTTTTATAAGGAAAAATGTTCACGTCCTTAAACGCCTCTCCATCGTTACCCCGACTCCAAGACGATGTTAGACCGGAGCGGACGGTGTCAAATGCGACCGATCTCCCCGGTCTGGACTTAGCGAGATATTCCGACGTGAAATGTTCCGATACAAAAATTTAACTGTGATAGTTAGAGAGATGGTTCCTTTTGTGATGTACGTTGATTGTGTAATAGAATATGGAAATAAACTTGAGATGACCGAGGTCTTCTGGGATTTTTTTTTTTTTTCGAAAAATATTTTTCGATTTCGGAAATCCCTCAAATTTCATTGAGATATGTCCTAATGTGTTCTTAAAACTTAAATCAACAATCAGAATTAATATCCAAAAGTTATTTCATTTTTTATAAGGAAAAACGTTCACGTCCTTTCCGCTCCCAAAAAGTGAGATATCATAGAAAATATCGCTATATTTGTTGTTTACGGCCATACCACGCTGAAATTGCCAGTTCTCGTCAGAACACTGAAGCCAAGCAGCGTCGGGCGCGGTTAGTACTTGGATGGGTGACCGCTTGGGAACACCGCGTGCTGTAAGCTTTTTTTTTACGTTCTGCATCGGTCTGCCGAGATAACGTGGTGCATCGGTATGATCGAGTTTACGTTCTGCATCGGTAAGATCGAGATTACGTGATGCATCGGTAAGATTGAGATTACGTGGTGCATCGGTAAGATCGAGTTTACGTGGTGCATCGGTAAGATCCAATTCACGTTCTGCATCGGTAAGATCCAGTTCACGTGGTGCATCGGTAAGATCGAGATTACGTGGTGCATCGGTAAGATCGAGTTTACGTGGTGCATCGGTAAGATCCAATTCACGTTCTGCATCGGTAAGATCCAGTTCACGTGGTGCATCGGTAAGATCGAGATTACGTGGTGCATCGGTAAGATCGAGTTTACGTGGTGCATCGGTAAGATCCAATTCACGTTCTGCATCGGTAAGATCCAGTTCACGTGGTGCATCGGTAAGATTGAGATTACGTGGTGCATCGGTAAGATCGAGTTTACGTGGTGCATCGGTAAGATCCAATTCACGTTCTGCATCGGTAAGATCCAGTTCACGTGGTGCATCGGTAAGATCGAGATTACGTGGTGCATCGGTAAGATCGAGTTTACGTGGTGCATCGGTAAGATCCAATTCACGTTCTGCATCGGTAAGATCGAGTTCACGTGGTGCATCGGTAAGATTGAGATTACGTGGTGCATCGGTAAGATCCAGTTCACGTGGTGCATCGGTAAGATGGAGATTACGTGGTGCATCGGTAAGATCGAGATTACGTGGTGCATCGGTAAGATCTACTTTACGTTCTGCATCGGTCTGCCCTTGTTTACGTGGTGCATCGGTAAGATCGAGATTACGTGAAGCATCGGTATGATCGAGTTTACGTTCTGCATCGGTCTGCCCGATATTACGTGGTGCATCGGTCTGCCCTAGTTTACGTGGTGCATCGGTTTGGACTTAGAGATATATTTTCGACGTGAAAATGTTCCGATACAACTTTTGAACCAGGATAGTTAGAGAGATGATTTTTTCTGGGATGTACGTGGATCGGGGAATGGATTGTGGGAAATAACTTGCCATGACCGAGGTGTCCTCGAATTTTTTTTTTTTTCGAAAAAAATTTTCTGATTGTGGAATTTTCTCAAATTTGATTTGGTTGCCTCCTAATGTGTTCTAAAAGAGTAAATCAGTAATCGGAATCGAAAAATATTTTTCGGATTTTTTTTTTTTTCGAAAAAAATTTTCTGATCGTGGAATTTCCTCAAATTCGATTTGGTTGCCTTCTAATGTGTTTTTAAAGCGTAAATCAGTAATCAGAATCAATATTCATTGTCGACTTTAATTTTTATAAGGAAAAATGTTCACGTCCTTAAACGCCTCCCCATCATCAGCCCGAGTCCAAGTCGATGTCAGTCCCGAGCGGACGGTGTCAGATACTACCTATCGCCGAGGTCTGGACTTGGCGAGATATTACGACGTGAAATGTTCCGATACAACTTTTGAACCAGGATAGTTAGAGAGATGATTTCTTCTATGTTGTACGTTGATTGTGGAATGAAATACGGAAAATAACTCGCCATGACCGAGGTGATTACGATTTTTTTTTTTTTTCGAAAAAAATTTTCTGATCGTGGAATTTTCTCAAATTTGATTTGGTTGCCTCCTTATATGTTCTAGTAGCGATAATCAACAATCAGAATCAAAATCCATGGTCGGGTTTGATTTTTATAAGGAAAAATGTTCACGTCCTTTTTTACAACCCCGACTCATTGACGATGTTAGAACCGAGCCGGCGGTGTCAGATACGACCGATCGCCCCGGTCCCGATCGTCATTTACGTTGTGCATCGGTCTGCCCGAGATTACGTGGTGCATCGGTATGATCGAGTTTACGTGGTGCATCGGTAAGATCCAATTCACGTTCTGCATCGGTAAGATCCAATTCACGTTCTGCATCGGTAAGATCCAGTTCACGTGGTGCATCGGTAAGATGGAGATTACGTGGTGCATCGGTAAGATCGAGATTACGTGGTGCATCGGTAAGATCTACTTTACGTTCTGCATCGGTCTGCCCTTGTTTACGTGGTGCATCGGTAAGATCGAGATTACGTGAAGCATCGGTATGATCGAGTTTACGTTCTGCATCGGTCTGCCCGATATTACGTGGTGCATCGGTCTGCCCTAGTTTACGTGGTGCATCGGTTTGGACTTAGAGATATATTTTCGACGTGAAAATGTTCCGATACAACTTTTGAACCAGGATAGTTAGAGAGATGATTTTTTCTGGGATGTACGTGGATCGGGGAATGGATTGTGGGAAATAACTTGCCATGACCGAGGTGTCCTCGAATTTTTTTTTTTTTCGAAAAAAATTTTCTGATTGTGGAATTTTCTCAAATTTGATTTGGTTGCCTCCTAATGTGTTCTAAAAGAGTAAATCAGTAATCGGAATCGAAAAATATTTTTCGGATTTTTTTTTTTTTCGAAAAAAATTTTCTGATCGTGGAATTTCCTCAAATTCGATTTGGTTGCCTTCTAATGTGTTTTTAAAGCGTAAATCAGTAATCAGAATCAATATTCATTGTCGACTTTAATTTTTATAAGGAAAAATGTTCACGTCCTTAAACGCCTCCCCATCATCAGCCCGAGTCCAAGTCGATGTCAGTCCCGAGCGGACGGTGTCAGATACTACCTATCGCCGAGGTCTGGACTTGGCGAGATATTACGACGTGAAATGTTCCGATACAACTTTTGAACCAGGATAGTTAGAGAGATGATTTCTTCTATGTTGTACGTTGATTGTGGAATGAAATACGTAAAATAACTCGCCATGACCGAGGTGATTACGATTTTTTTTTTTTTTCGAAAAAAATTTTCTGATCGTGGAATTTTCTCAAATTTGATTTGGTTGCCTCCTTATATGTTCTAGTAGCGATAATCAACAATCAGAATCAAAATCCATGGTCGGGTTTGATTTTTATAAGGAAAAATGTTCACGTCCTTTTTTACAACCCCGACTCATTGACGATGTTAGAACCGAGCCGGCGGTGTCAGATACGACCGATCGCCCCGGTCCCGATCGTCATTTACGTTGTGCATCGGTCTGCCCGAGATTACGTGGTGCATCGGTCTGGACTTAGAGATATATTTTCGACGTGAAAATGTTCCGATACAACTTTTGAACTAGGATAGTTAGAGAGA
>NC_059508.1:35422627-35425127 GCF_914767665.1 Harmonia axyridis
GAGGGAAACTTCGGAGGGAACCAGCTACTAGATGGTTCGATTAGTCTTTCGCCCCTATACCCAGTTCCGACGATCGATTTGCACGTCAGAATCGCTACGGACCTCCATCAGGGTTTCCCCTGACTTCGTCCTGACCAGGCATAGTTCACCATCTTTCGGGTCCCAGCGTGTACGCTCTTGGTGCGCCTCCTCTCGCAATGAGAATGAGGCGCCCCGGGAATGCGGGTCAGTCATGGAGACCGACCATCTTCCCTTAGTTCACATAAAGTGAACCGTTACTTTCATTGCGCCTTTAGGTTTAGTGATTCCCAATGACTCGCGCACACGCTAGACTCCTTGGTCCGTGTTTCAAGACGGGTCCTGAAAGTACCCAAAGCAATAGCGTCGCTGATCGGCGTTTCAAGAGGTCTGTCCAAGAACACCGCGGCGAACAGTCGCAAACGGACGGAATCGGCACTAGGTCCGATCGCCATCACAATTCACATACTTGCCACGGGCCGGACGCGAACTAAGTCGCGGCCTCCCGCCATCAGTAAACCGTCGAGCGAGCTGTTCGGAAACCCAGTGTCCGTAAACATCGGAAAATCCGAGCTCACGGGCTACACTCGAGACCGTAGAACAGCACCCAACGGATCGCGACGACCTACTAGGGGAGAAGTGCACGCGTCCGAAGCCGGAGATGAACCGAAGGGAACAGCCAACGCGAACGTCGCCGTTTCCACAGTCAGTAAATCCCAACAACAGGCGCGAATGAATCTCCCCATTCGACCTTTCGGGTTTCTCAGGTTTACCCCTGAACGGTTTCACGTACTCTTGAACTCTCTCTTCAAAGTTCTTTTCAACTTTCCCTCACGGTACTTGTTCGCTATCGGTCTCGTGGTTATATTTAGCCTTAGATGGAGTTTACCACCCACTTAGGGCTGCACTCTCAAGCAACCCGACTCTAAGAAGAGATCCTCTAGCAAGCCGCAGCGGTCGCTACGGGCCTGGCACCCTCTATGGGCGATGGCCCCATTCAAGATGGACTTGAACGCGCCGCGAACTCGCCAGATAATGGATCCTTCCAAACACCACATCTCCCGGCGACCGGTTACGATCGCGGGATTCAGTGCTGGGCTAATCCCTGTTCGCTCGCCGCTACTAAGGGAATCCTAGTTAGTTTCTTTTCCTCCGCTTAATAATATGCTTAAATTCAGCGGGTAGTCTCACCTGTCCTGAGGTCGTATGTTCAAATCATCGAAACGTTCCGAAACTAACCTTTGGCGGCTCATAAAATCACGTACCTTACGCGAGGGAGTTAGCCTACTCAAAGGCGTCTATTATCTCCTGCTCCGTATGGCGGATCATGCGAATCCAAGCAAAGTGCTTCGGTGTTTCGGGGGTGCGCTCATGAAAGCTCATCCGCAACGCGCGACAACTGGCACATTAAAGCGATCGGACGTCGTTCAGATTTCTCGGACACGACGATCGCATGTCTACAGTCATGGGCGCAGATCGAGCAATACCACGACACCACAATATATGCTTTCGCAATTCAAGACGGCGCGTTACGAAAACAACTCCTCATCATTCCAACACACGAGGCGTCGAAACGACAGAACGTTGATCGTCACGCGGCAAACCGTCCAACTCGCCCAAATGACCTTCGGTACAGGATCAACGTTAGACGACCTTTACGTCGTCACTTCGTCAAGCCATAACGTCTGGCCGGGCAGTCTTTGTAATGGAACCGACCCTCAGTCAGGAGTGGTCCGAGGACAGTGTCCGAGGACCGCAATGTGCGTTCGAAATGTCGATGTTCATGTGTCCTGCAGTTCGCATGTTGACGCGCAATTAGCTGCGTTCTTCATCGACCCACGAGCCAAGTGATCCACCGTTCAGGGTAATCTTTTATGTTCGATTTCTCGGTACTAGTCGCAATGGACTTTCCCTCGAAATACGAGACGCCAACTGCGAACCTCCTCGAGAATGACATTCCAATGACTGAGACGACCCACTGAAGGGTCAATACGTCAGTCGATCGGCGCAAAATCTTCGGTTCAACTAGTTTGCGTACTAATCTAGTGACAATTATCGTAAAAAATTCGGACGGAGACAAACGTCGCAGACAATCCCGAAAGAGCATAAAAACGCTAATGTAACGGGCGTCGCACAACGTCGACGTCTTCGTCCCTGGAATAGATCGTCCTACCGAAGTCCGTAGACAACGGTAACGACTGATCGATTTCGGGCGAGAATCTTTAAAACCTGCAGCCGGCTCCTCGTTCCGTGCCAAACACGAAACTTCGCCCAGCCACGAACGCGGCAATCCAAGCGCTTCGAATCCTTATTCCGAGCACATCACGAGACTTCGCCCAACTACGAACGTCAGCATAAGCAGCCGGCTCCTCGTTCCATCAAGGAACTTCGCCCAACCACAAACGCCGACATAAGCGGCCGGCTCCTCATTTCGTGAGCATCTCTAAACATGGACCTACAACGAAGGCTGCACACACGTGCG
>NC_059508.1:35427627-35435127 GCF_914767665.1 Harmonia axyridis
TCCACGAGATTGCCGGTATGGCCAAACCCGTTCGCCTCTCGTCATGTGGCACTAGCCATGTCGATTGACTTCGACTAGCGCCGCACATCAGTAAGTGCAAGTCCTCGACGAAACGACGTAACAGCCCCCAGTCAGCATGAGACTCAAGCTATATATACATCATCATCATCTCGGACAAAACACCGATCAAAAATGAGAAAGTTTCTAGAAACAATCCCTCGCCAAGGCGTCCATATATAATACGAACCCCCGGCTATCAACTAATTTCTTATACACATTCCATCTCGACCCTTCGCTATACATGTGAATATAACGACACGGTGATTCGAGATTCAACAATATTTGTCGCTCGGAACGAATTGAGTGGTTGCAAATTTTTTGTGAACATAACCCGCAACGGGCAGAGGATCACGATTTTAAGGTTGGTCGCTTAAAGGCCATTCGACTACAAAGAGACGAAGCGGACCGCGACCTCGCTGCATGAGGTTGACGAAAGCGACCCAAGATGCGAAAGCCGAAACCAACACACCTTGCCAGTACCCAAACGCCGAGGTCGGATTCGGGTCTACCACTTACCAACTGAATATCATCCTAAAAAGAACTCCAAACAGTCTAGGACAGGACCCATTCTCCACCCCTTCTATATATGTCAGGAGAACCCCGGATTCCCCTCCAGACACGATTTAGCAAACTTTTCCCGATCGATCCGACCCACCGAGGCCGTTTCGACCGTTCGCCGCGCCTACTAGAGCTGATTTCTTCGGACTCCGATCAGAAAATCCGCCGATGCATGTCGTTAACACCTAGTCCGCCTCGTCCGATCGATCGAGGCCGTTTCGACCGTTCGCCGCGCCTACTAGAGCTGATTTCTTCGGACTCCGATCAGAAAATCCGCCGATGCATGTCGTTAACACCTAGTCCGCCTCGTCCGATCGATCTAGGCCGTCTCGAACCACCCATCGCGCATCGAAAGTCGCATCTCTCGAACTCCGATCCGGAAATCGGCCGATGCATCACGTTAACTATTTCTTATATATCTAATATAATATACATGGAGACGGTAAGAATTCTTTTAATCGAAGATATACATATACTTCTCATCAATATCCAAAAGCTTATCGAAAAATAAATTACTCAACTTTTACGTGAAGAATCGTTCACCCAAACCTTATCCCCTATATATGTCAGGAGAACCCAAGGTTCCCCTCCAGACACGATTTAGCAAACTTTTCCCGATCGATCCGACCCACCGAGGCCGTCTCGACCGTCCGCTGCGCCTACTAGGGCCGATTTCTTCGGACTCCGATCAGAAAATATACCGATGCATGTCGTTAACACCTAGTCCGCCTCGTCCGATCTATCTAAACAGTCTCGACGCACCCAACACTCTTTCAAAGTCGGATTACTCGGACTCAATCTGAAAATGGACCGATGCATGACGTCAACACTTAGCCCGCCTCGTCTGATCTATCTAAGCCATCTCGACCCACCCAACACGCCTTCCAAGTCGGATCACTCGGACTTCGATCTGAAAATCTCCGGACTCATTTTTATGAATATCCCCAGTCAGTAAGAACGTTATTTCGCCAATATATACCAACAATAAACCATATTCCAATAGCTGAACCAAAAATATAATTCCCGATCCAAACGTTCTGCATCGCCCAACGCGACCACCTTCCCTATATATGTCAGGAGAGCACAGGGTTCCCCTCCAGACAACACTTACGCTCTATCCCCGACTCTCGGTCGATCGATAGGCCAGGTCAGCGGTGTCTGTTTCGGCCGAAGCTCGGACTTTGGTCAAAATGTTCCGATACAAAATTTGAACCAAGATAGATACAGATATGATTCCTTCTTAAATATACGTTGATTATCGAACAGAATATGGTAAATATTTTGCGATGACCGAGGATTTCATGAATTTTTTTTTTTTTTCGAAAAAATTTTCTATTATCGGAATTTCCTCAAATTTCATTTGGTTGCCTCCTAATGCTTATTAAAAATGATAACCAACAATCAGAATCATTATTTATCATTTATTTCAATTTTTATAATGAAAAACGTTCACGTCCTTTCGCGCCTCTCGATCGTCGTTTACGTGATGCATCGGTCAGCCCTAGTTTACGTGGTGCATCGGTAAGATCGAGTTCACGTTCTGCATCGGTCTGCCCGAGTTTACGTGGTGCATCGGTAAGATCGAGATTACGTGGTGCATCGGTAAGATCGAGTTCACGTTCTGCATCGGTCTGCCTGAGTTTACGTGGTGCATCGGTATGATCGAGTTTACGTTCTGCATCGGTGTGATCTAGTTTACGTTGTGCATCGGTAAGATCGAGATTACGTGAAGCATCGGTATGATCGAGTTTACGTTCTGCATCGGTCTGGACTCTGAGATATATTTTCGACGTGAAAATGTTCCGATACAACTTTTGAACCAGGATAGTTAGAGAGATGATTTTTTCTGGGATGTACGTTGATTGGGGAATGGATTGTGGAAAATAACTTGCCATGACCGAGGTGTTCTCGAATTTTTTTTTTTTTTCGAAAAATATTTTCTGATTTTGGATTTCACTCAAATTTGATTTCGTTGCCTTCTAATGTGTTCTAAAAGAGTAAATCAGTAATCAGAATCGAAAAATATTTTTCGGATTTTTTTTTTTTTGAAAAAAAATTTTCTGATTTTGGAATTTCCTCAAATTTGATTTGGTTGCCTTCTAATGTGTTTTTAAAGCGTAAATCAGTAATCAGAATCAATATTCATTGTCGACTTTAATTTTTATAAGGAAAAATGTTCACGTCCTTAAACGCCTCCCCATCATTAGCCCGAGTCCAAGTCGATGTCAGTCCCGAGCGGACGGTGTCAGATACTACCTATCGCCCCGGTCTGGACTTGGCGAGGTATTTCGACGTGAAATGTTCCGATACAACTTTTGAACCAGGATAGTTAGAGAGATGATTTCTTCTATGTTGTACGTTGATTGTGGAATGGATTGTGGGAAATAACTTGCCATGACCCAGGTGTTCTTGAATTTTTTTTTTTTTCGAAAAAAATTTTCTGATCTTGAAATTTCCTCAAATCTGATTGCGTTGCCTTCTAATGTGTACTAAAAGAGTAAATCAGTAATCAGAATCAATATTCATTGTCGACTTTAATTTTTATAAGGAAAAATGTTCACGTCCTTAAACGCCTCTCCATCGTTACCCCGACTCCAAGACGATGTTAGACCGGAGCGGACGGTGTCAAATGCGACCGATCTCCCCGGTCTGGACTTAGCGAGATATTCCGACGTGAAATGTTCCGATACAAAAATTTAACTGTGATAGTTAGAGAGATGGTTCCTTTTGTGATGTACGTTGATTGTGTAATAGAATATGGAAATAAACTTGAGATGACCGAGGTCTTCTGGGATTTTTTTTTTTTTTCGAAAAATATTTTTCGATTTCGGAAATCCCTCAAATTTCATTGAGATATGTCCTAATGTGTTCTTAAAACTTAAATCAACAATCAGAATTAATATCCAAAAGTTATTTCATTTTTTATAAGGAAAAACGTTCACGTCCTTTCCGCTCCCAAAAAGTGAGATATCATAGAAAATATCGCTATATTTGTTGTTTACGGCCATACCACGCTGAAATTGCCAGTTCTCGTCAGAACACTGAAGCCAAGCAGCGTCGGGCGCGGTTAGTACTTGGATGGGTGACCGCTTGGGAACACCGCGTGCTGTAAGCTTTTTTTTTACGTTCTGCATCGGTCTGCCGAGATAACGTGGTGCATCGGTATGATCGAGTTTACGTTCTGCATCGGTAAGATCGAGATTACGTGATGCATCGGTAAGATTGAGATTACGTGGTGCATCGGTAAGATCGAGTTTACGTGGTGCATCGGTAAGATCCAATTCACGTTCTGCATCGGTAAGATCCAGTTCACGTGGTGCATCGGTAAGATCGAGATTACGTGGTGCATCGGTAAGATCGAGTTTACGTGGTGCATCGGTAAGATCCAATTCACGTTCTGCATCGGTAAGATCCAGTTCACGTGGTGCATCGGTAAGATTGAGATTACGTGGTGCATCGGTAAGATCGAGTTTACGTGGTGCATCGGTAAGATCCAATTCACGTTCTGCATCGGTAAGATCCAGTTCACGTGGTGCATCGGTAAGATTGAGATTACGTGGTGCATCGGTAAGATCGAGTTTACGTGGTGCATCGGTAAGATCCAATTCACGTTCTGCATCGGTAAGATCCAGTTCACGTGGTGCATCGGTAAGATCGAGATTACGTGGTGCATCGGTAAGATCGAGTTTACGTGGTGCATCGGTAAGATCCAATTCACGTTCTGCATCGGTAAGATCCAGTTCACGTGGTGCATCGGTAAGATTGAGATTACGTGGTGCATCGGTAAGATCCAGTTCACGTGGTGCATCGGTAAGATGGAGATTACGTGGTGCATCGGTAAGATCGAGATTACGTGGTGCATCGGTAAGATCTACTTTACGTTCTGCATCGGTCTGCCCTAGTTTACGTGGTGCATCGGTTTGGACTTAGAGATATATTTTCGACGTGAAAATGTTCCGATACAACTTTTGAACCAGGATAGTTAGAGAGATGATTTTTTCTGGGATGTACGTGGATCGGGGAATGGATTGTGGGAAATAACTTGCCATGACCGAGGTGTCCTCGAATTTTTTTTTTTTTCGAAAAAAATTTTCTGATTGTGGAATTTTCTCAAATTTGATTTGGTTGCCTCCTAATGTGTTCTAAAAGAGTAAATCAGTAATCGGAATCGAAAAATATTTTTCGGATTTTTTTTTTTTTCGAAAAAAATTTTCTGATCGTGGAATTTCCTCAAATTCGATTTGGTTGCCTTCTAATGTGTTTTTAAAGCGTAAATCAGTAATCAGAATCAATATTCATTGTCGACTTTAATTTTTATAAGGAAAAATGTTCACGTCCTTAAACGCCTCCCCATCATCAGCCCGAGTCCAAGTCGATGTCAGTCCCGAGCGGACGGTGTCAGATACTACCTATCGCCGAGGTCTGGACTTGGCGAGATATTACGACGTGAAATGTTCCGATACAACTTTTGAACCAGGATAGTTAGAGAGATGATTTCTTCTATGTTGTACGTTGATTGTGGAATGAAATACGGAAAATAACTCGCCATGACCGAGGTGATTACGATTTTTTTTTTTTTTCGAAAAAAATTTTCTGATCGTGGAATTTTCTCAAATTTGATTTGGTTGCCTCCTTATATGTTCTAGTAGCGATAATCAACAATCAGAATCAAAATCCATGGTCGGGTTTGATTTTTATAAGGAAAAATGTTCACGTCCTTTTTTACAACCCCGACTCATTGACGATGTTAGAACCGAGCCGGCGGTGTCAGATACGACCGATCGCCCCGGTCCCGATCGTCATTTACGTTGTGCATCGGTCTGCCCGAGATTACGTGGTGCATCGGTATGATCGAGTTTACGTGGTGCATCGGTAAGATCCAATTCACGTTCTGCATCGGTAAGATCCAATTCACGTTCTGCATCGGTAAGATCCAGTTCACGTGGTGCATCGGTAAGATGGAGATTACGTGGTGCATCGGTAAGATCGAGATTACGTGGTGCATCGGTAAGATCTACTTTACGTTCTGCATCGGTCTGCCCTTGTTTACGTGGTGCATCGGTAAGATCGAGATTACGTGAAGCATCGGTATGATCGAGTTTACGTTCTGCATCGGTCTGCCCGATATTACGTGGTGCATCGGTCTGCCCTAGTTTACGTGGTGCATCGGTTTGGACTTAGAGATATATTTTCGACGTGAAAATGTTCCGATACAACTTTTGAACCAGGATAGTTAGAGAGATGATTTTTTCTGGGATGTACGTGGATCGGGGAATGGATTGTGGGAAATAACTTGCCATGACCGAGGTGTCCTCGAATTTTTTTTTTTTTCGAAAAAAATTTTCTGATTGTGGAATTTTCTCAAATTTGATTTGGTTGCCTCCTAATGTGTTCTAAAAGAGTAAATCAGTAATCGGAATCGAAAAATATTTTTCGGATTTTTTTTTTTTTCGAAAAAAATTTTCTGATCGTGGAATTTCCTCAAATTCGATTTGGTTGCCTTCTAATGTGTTTTTAAAGCGTAAATCAGTAATCAGAATCAATATTCATTGTCGACTTTAATTTTTATAAGGAAAAATGTTCACGTCCTTAAACGCCTCCCCATCATCAGCCCGAGTCCAAGTCGATGTCAGTCCCGAGCGGACGGTGTCAGATACTACCTATCGCCGAGGTCTGGACTTGGCGAGATATTACGACGTGAAATGTTCCGATACAACTTTTGAACCAGGATAGTTAGAGAGATGATTTCTTCTATGTTGTACGTTGATTGTGGAATGAAATACGTAAAATAACTCGCCATGACCGAGGTGATTACGATTTTTTTTTTTTTTCGAAAAAAATTTTCTGATCGTGGAATTTTCTCAAATTTGATTTGGTTGCCTCCTTATATGTTCTAGTAGCGATAATCAACAATCAGAATCAAAATCCATGGTCGGGTTTGATTTTTATAAGGAAAAATGTTCACGTCCTTTTTTACAACCCCGACTCATTGACGATGTTAGAACCGAGCCGGCGGTGTCAGATACGACCGATCGCCCCGGTCCCGATCGTCATTTACGTTGTGCATCGGTCTGCCCGAGATTACGTGGTGCATCGGTATGATCGAGTTTACGTGGTGCATCGGTAAGATCCAATTCACGTTCTGCATCGGTAAGATCCAATTCACGTTCTGCATCGGTAAGATCCAGTTCACGTGGTGCATCGGTAAGATGGAGATTACGTGGTGCATCGGTAAGATCGAGATTACGTGGTGCATCGGTAAGATCTACTTTACGTTCTGCATCGGTCTGCCCTTGTTTACGTGGTGCATCGGTAAGATCGAGATTACGTGAAGCATCGGTATGATCGAGTTTACGTTCTGCATCGGTCTGCCCGATATTACGTGGTGCATCGGTCTGCCCTAGTTTACGTGGTGCATCGGTTTGGACTTAGAGATATATTTTCGACGTGAAAATGTTCCGATACAACTTTTGAACCAGGATAGTTAGAGAGATGATTTTTTCTGGGATGTACGTGGATCGGGGAATGGATTGTGGGAAATAACTTGCCATGACCGAGGTGTCCTCGAATTTTTTTTTTTTTCGAAAAAAATTTTCTGATTGTGGAATTTTCTCAAATTTGATTTGGTTGCCTCCTAATGTGTTCTAAAAGAGTAAATCAGTAATCGGAATCGAAAAATATTTTTCGGATTTTTTTTTTTTTCGAAAAAAATTTTCTGATCGTGGAATTTCCTCAAATTCGATTTGGTTGCCTTCTAATGTGTTTTTAAAGCGTAAATCAGTAATCAGAATCAATATTCATTGTCGACTTTAATTTTTATAAGGAAAAATGTTCACGTCCTTAAACGCCTCCCCATCATCAGCCCGAGTCCAAGTCGATGTC
>NC_059508.1:35447627-35457627 GCF_914767665.1 Harmonia axyridis
TTTCCTCAAATTTCATTTGGTTGCCTCCTAATGCTTATTAAAAATGATAACCAACAATCAGAATCATTATTTATCATTTATTTCAATTTTTATAATGAAAAACGTTCACGTCCTTTCGCGCCTCTCGATCGTCGTTTACGTGATGCATCGGTCAGCCCTAGTTTACGTGGTGCATCGGTAAGATCGAGTTCACGTTCTGCATCGGTCTGCCCGAGTTTACGTGGTGCATCGGTAAGATCGAGATTACGTGGTGCATCGGTAAGATCGAGTTCACGTTCTGCATCGGTCTGCCTGAGTTTACGTGGTGCATCGGTATGATCGAGTTTACGTTCTGCATCGGTGTGATCTAGTTTACGTTGTGCATCGGTAAGATCGAGATTACGTGAAGCATCGGTATGATCGAGTTTACGTTCTGCATCGGTCTGGACTCTGAGATATATTTTCGACGTGAAAATGTTCCGATACAACTTTTGAACCAGGATAGTTAGAGAGATGATTTTTTCTGGGATGTACGTTGATTGGGGAATGGATTGTGGAAAATAACTTGCCATGACCGAGGTGTTCTCGAATTTTTTTTTTTTTTCGAAAAATATTTTCTGATTTTGGATTTCACTCAAATTTGATTTCGTTGCCTTCTAATGTGTTCTAAAAGAGTAAATCAGTAATCAGAATCGAAAAATATTTTTCGGATTTTTTTTTTTTTGAAAAAAAATTTTCTGATTTTGGAATTTCCTCAAATTTGATTTGGTTGCCTTCTAATGTGTTTTTAAAGCGTAAATCAGTAATCAGAATCAATATTCATTGTCGACTTTAATTTTTATAAGGAAAAATGTTCACGTCCTTAAACGCCTCCCCATCATTAGCCCGAGTCCAAGTCGATGTCAGTCCCGAGCGGACGGTGTCAGATACTACCTATCGCCCCGGTCTGGACTTGGCGAGGTATTTCGACGTGAAATGTTCCGATACAACTTTTGAACCAGGATAGTTAGAGAGATGATTTCTTCTATGTTGTACGTTGATTGTGGAATGGATTGTGGGAAATAACTTGCCATGACCCAGGTGTTCTTGAATTTTTTTTTTTTTCGAAAAAAATTTTCTGATCTTGAAATTTCCTCAAATCTGATTGCGTTGCCTTCTAATGTGTTCTAAAAGAGTAAATCAGTAATCAGAATCAATATTCATTGTCGACTTTAATTTTTATAAGGAAAAATGTTCACGTCCTTAAACGCCTCTCCATCGTTACCCCGACTCCAAGACGATGTTAGACCGGAGCGGACGGTGTCAAATGCGACCGATCTCCCCGGTCTGGACTTAGCGAGATATTCCGACGTGAAATGTTCCGATACAAAAATTTAACTGTGATAGTTAGAGAGATGGTTCCTTTTGTGATGTACGTTGATTGTGTAATAGAATATGGAAATAAACTTGAGATGACCGAGGTCTTCTGGGATTTTTTTTTTTTTTCGAAAAATATTTTTCGATTTCGGAAATCCCTCAAATTTCATTGAGATATGTCCTAATGTGTTCTTAAAACGTAAATCAACAATCAGAATTAATATCCAAAAGTTATTTCATTTTTTATAAGGAAAAACGTTCACGTCCTTTCCGCTCCCAAAAAGTGAGATATCATAGAAAATATCGCTATATTTGTTGTTTACGGCCATACCACGCTGAAATTGCCAGTTCTCGTCAGAACACTGAAGCCAAGCAGCGTCGGGCGCGGTTAGTACTTGGATGGGTGACCGCTTGGGAACACCGCGTGCTGTAAGCTTTTTTTTTACGTTCTGCATCGGTCTGCCGAGATAACGTGGTGCATCGGTATGATCGAGTTTACGTTCTGCATCGGTAAGATCGAGATTACGTGATGCATCGGTAAGATTGAGATTACGTGGTGCATCGGTAAGATCGAGTTTACGTGGTGCATCGGTAAGATCCAATTCACGTTCTGCATCGGTAAGATCCAGTTCACGTGGTGCATCGGTAAGATCGAGATTACGTGGTGCATCGGTAAGATCGAGTTTACGTGGTGCATCGGTAAGATCCAATTCACGTTCTGCATCGGTAAGATCCAGTTCACGTGGTGCATCGGTAAGATTGAGATTACGTGGTGCATCGGTAAGATCGAGTTTACGTGGTGCATCGGTAAGATCCAATTCACGTTCTGCATCGGTAAGATCCAGTTCACGTGGTGCATCGGTAAGATTGAGATTACGTGGTGCATCGGTAAGATCGAGTTTACGTGGTGCATCGGTAAGATCCAATTCACGTTCTGCATCGGTAAGATCCAGTTCACGTGGTGCATCGGTAAGATCGAGATTACGTGGTGCATCGGTAAGATCCGAGTTTACGTGGTGCATCGGTAAGATCCAATTCACGTTCTGCATCGGTAAGATCCAGTTCACGTGGTGCATCGGTAAGATTGAGATTACGTGGTGCATCGGTAAGATCCAGTTCACGTGGTGCATCGGTAAGATGGAGATTACGTGGTGCATCGGTAAGATCGAGATTACGTGGTGCATCGGTAAGATCTACTTTACGTTCTGCATCGGTCTGCCCTTGTTTACGTGGTGCATCGGTAAGATCGAGATTACGTGAAGCATCGGTATGATCGAGTTTACGTTCTGCATCGGTCTGCCCGATATTACGTGGTGCATCGGTCTGCCCTAGTTTACGTGGTGCATCGGTTTGGACTTAGAGATATATTTTCGACGTGAAAATGTTCCGATACAACTTTTGAACCAGGATAGTTAGAGAGATGATTTTTTCTGGGATGTACGTGGATCGGGGAATGGATTGTGGGAAATAACTTGCCATGACCGAGGTGTCCTCGAATTTTTTTTTTTTTCGAAAAAAATTTTCTGATTGTGGAATTTTCTCAAATTTGATTTGGTTGCCTCCTAATGTGTTCTAAAAGAGTAAATCAGTAATCGGAATCGAAAAATATTTTTCGGATTTTTTTTTTTTTCGAAAAAAATTTTCTGATCGTGGAATTTCCTCAAATTCGATTTGGTTGCCTTCTAATGTGTTTTTAAAGCGTAAATCAGTAATCAGAATCAATATTCATTGTCGACTTTAATTTTTATAAGGAAAAATGTTCACGTCCTTAAACGCCTCCCCATCATCAGCCCGAGTCCAAGTCGATGTCAGTCCCGAGCGGACGGTGTCAGATACTACCTATCGCCGAGGTCTGGACTTGGCGAGATATTACGACGTGAAATGTTCCGATACAACTTTTGAACCAGGATAGTTAGAGAGATGATTTCTTCTATGTTGTACGTTGATTGTGGAATGAAATACGGAAAATAACTCGCCATGACCGAGGTGATTACGATTTTTTTTTTTTTTCGAAAAAAATTTTCTGATCGTGGAATTTTCTCAAATTTGATTTGGTTGCCTCCTTATATGTTCTAGTAGCGATAATCAACAATCAGAATCAAAATCCATGGTCGGGTTTGATTTTTATAAGGAAAAATGTTCACGTCCTTTTTTACAACCCCGACTCATTGACGATGTTAGAACCGAGCCGGCGGTGTCAGATACGACCGATCGCCCCGGTCCCGATCGTCATTTACGTTGTGCATCGGTCTGCCCGAGATTACGTGGTGCATCGGTATGATCGAGTTTACGTGGTGCATCGGTAAGATCCAATTCACGTTCTGCATCGGTAAGATCCAATTCACGTTCTGCATCGGTAAGATCCAGTTCACGTGGTGCATCGGTAAGATGGAGATTACGTGGTGCATCGGTAAGATCGAGATTACGTGGTGCATCGGTAAGATCTACTTTACGTTCTGCATCGGTCTGCCCTTGTTTACGTGGTGCATCGGTAAGATCGAGATTACGTGAAGCATCGGTATGATCGAGTTTACGTTCTGCATCGGTCTGCCCGATATTACGTGGTGCATCGGTCTGCCCTAGTTTACGTGGTGCATCGGTTTGGACTTAGAGATATATTTTCGACGTGAAAATGTTCCGATACAACTTTTGAACCAGGATAGTTAGAGAGATGATTTTTTCTGGGATGTACGTGGATCGGGGAATGGATTGTGGGAAATAACTTGCCATGACCGAGGTGTCCTCGAATTTTTTTTTTTTTCGAAAAAAATTTTCTGATTGTGGAATTTTCTCAAATTTGATTTGGTTGCCTCCTAATGTGTTCTAAAAGAGTAAATCAGTAATCGGAATCGAAAAATATTTTTCGGATTTTTTTTTTTTTCGAAAAAAATTTTCTGATCGTGGAATTTCCTCAAATTCGATTTGGTTGCCTTCTAATGTGTTTTTAAAGCGTAAATCAGTAATCAGAATCAATATTCATTGTCGACTTTAATTTTTATAAGGAAAAATGTTCACGTCCTTAAACGCCTCCCCATCATCAGCCCGAGTCCAAGTCGATGTCAGTCCCGAGCGGACGGTGTCAGATACTACCTATCGCCGAGGTCTGGACTTGGCGAGATATTACGACGTGAAATGTTCCGATACAACTTTTGAACCAGGATAGTTAGAGAGATGATTTCTTCTATGTTGTACGTTGATTGTGGAATGAAATACGGAAAATAACTCGCCATGACCGAGGTGATTACGATTTTTTTTTTTTTTCGAAAAAAATTTTCTGATCGTGGAATTTTCTCAAATTTGATTTGGTTGCCTCCTTATATGTTCTAGTAGCGATAATCAACAATCAGAATCAAAATCCATGGTCGGGTTTGATTTTTATAAGGAAAAATGTTCACGTCCTTTTTTACAACCCCGACTCATTGACGATGTTAGAACCGAGCCGGCGGTGTCAGATACGACCGATCGCCCCGGTCCCGATCGTCATTTACGTTGTGCATCGGTCTGCCCGAGATTACGTGGTGCATCGGTATGATCGAGTTTACGTGGTGCATCGGTAAGATCCAATTCACGTTCTGCATCGGTAAGATCCAATTCACGTTCTGCATCGGTAAGATCCAGTTCACGTGGTGCATCGGTAAGATGGAGATTACGTGGTGCATCGGTAAGATCGAGATTACGTGGTGCATCGGTAAGATCTACTTTACGTTCTGCATCGGTCTGCCCTTGTTTACGTGGTGCATCGGTAAGATCGAGATTACGTGAAGCATCGGTATGATCGAGTTTACGTTCTGCATCGGTCTGCCCGATATTACGTGGTGCATCGGTCTGCCCTAGTTTACGTGGTGCATCGGTTTGGACTTAGAGATATATTTTCGACGTGAAAATGTTCCGATACAACTTTTGAACCAGGATAGTTAGAGAGATGATTTTTTCTGGGATGTACGTGGATCGGGGAATGGATTGTGGGAAATAACTTGCCATGACCGAGGTGTCCTCGAATTTTTTTTTTTTTCGAAAAAAATTTTCTGATTGTGGAATTTTCTCAAATTTGATTTGGTTGCCTCCTAATGTGTTCTAAAAGAGTAAATCAGTAATCGGAATCGAAAAATATTTTTCGGATTTTTTTTTTTTTCGAAAAAAATTTTCTGATCGTGGAATTTCCTCAAATTCGATTTGGTTGCCTTCTAATGTGTTTTTAAAGCGTAAATCAGTAATCAGAATCAATATTCATTGTTGACTTTAATTTTTATAAGGAAAAATGTTCACGTCCTTAAACGCCTCCCCATCATCAGCCCGAGTCCAAGTCGATGTCAGTCCCGAGCGGACGGTGTCAGATACTACCTATCGCCGAGGTCTGGACTTGGCGAGATATTACGACGTGAAATGTTCCGATACAACTTTTGAACCAGGATAGTTAGAGAGATGATTTCTTCTATGTTGTACGTTGATTGTGGAATGAAATACGTAAAATAACTCGCCATGACCGAGGTGATTACGATTTTTTTTTTTTTTCGAAAAAAATTTTCTGATCGTGGAATTTTCTCAAATTTGATTTGGTTGCCTCCTTATATGTTCTAGTAGCGATAATCAACAATCAGAATCAAAATCCATGGTCGGGTTTGATTTTTATAAGGAAAAATGTTCACGTCCTTTTTTACAACCCCGACTCATTGACGATGTTAGAACCGAGCCGGCGGTGTCAGATACGACCGATCGCCCCGGTCCCGATCGTCATTTACGTTGTGCATCGGTCTGCCCGAGATTACGTGGTGCATCGGTATGATCGAGTTTACGTGGTGCATCGGTAAGATCCAATTCACGTTCTGCATCGGTAAGATCCAATTCACGTTCTGCATCGGTAAGATCCAGTTCACGTGGTGCATCGGTAAGATGGAGATTACGTGGTGCATCGGTAAGATCGAGATTACGTGGTGCATCGGTAAGATCTACTTTACGTTCTGCATCGGTCTGCCCTTGTTTACGTGGTGCATCGGTAAGATCGAGATTACGTGAAGCATCGGTATGATCGAGTTTACGTTCTGCATCGGTCTGCCCGATATTACGTGGTGCATCGGTCTGCCCTAGTTTACGTGGTGCATCGGTTTGGACTTAGAGATATATTTTCGACGTGAAAATGTTCCGATACAACTTTTGAACCAGGATAGTTAGAGAGATGATTTTTTCTGGGATGTACGTGGATCGGGGAATGGATTGTGGGAAATAACTTGCCATGACCGAGGTGTCCTCGAATTTTTTTTTTTTTCGAAAAAAATTTTCTGATTGTGGAATTTTCTCAAATTTGATTTGGTTGCCTCCTAATGTGTTCTAAAAGAGTAAATCAGTAATCGGAATCGAAAAATATTTTTCGGATTTTTTTTTTTTTCGAAAAAAATTTTCTGATCGTGGAATTTCCTCAAATTCGATTTGGTTGCCTTCTAATGTGTTTTTAAAGCGTAAATCAGTAATCAGAATCAATATTCATTGTCGACTTTAATTTTTATAAGGAAAAATGTTCACGTCCTTAAACGCCTCCCCATCATCAGCCCGAGTCCAAGTCGATGTCAGTCCCGAGCGGACGGTGTCAGATACTACCTATCGCCGAGGTCTGGACTTGGCGAGATATTACGACGTGAAATGTTCCGATACAACTTTTGAACCAGGATAGTTAGAGAGATGATTTCTTCTATGTTGTACGTTGATTGTGGAATGAAATACGGAAAATAACTCGCCATGACCGAGGTGATTACGATTTTTTTTTTTTTTCGAAAAAAAATTTCTGATCGTGGAATTTTCTCAAATTTGATTTGGTTGCCTCCTTATATGTTCTAGTAGCGATAATCAACAATCAGAATCAAAATCCATGGTCGGGTTTGATTTTTATAAGGAAAAATGTTCACGTCCTTTTTTACAACCCCGACTCATTGACGATGTTAGAACCGAGCCGGCGGTGTCAGATACGACCGATCGCCCCGGTCCCGATCGTCATTTACGTTGTGCATCGGTCTGCCCGAGATTACGTGGTGCATCGGTATGATCGAGTTTACGTGGTGCATCGGTAAGATCCAATTCACGTTCTGCATCGGTAAGATCCAATTCACGTTCTGCATCGGTAAGATCCAGTTCACGTGGTGCATCGGTAAGATGGAGATTACGTGGTGCATCGGTAAGATCGAGATTACGTGGTGCATCGGTAAGATCTACTTTACGTTCTGCATCGGTCTGCCCTTGTTTACGTGGTGCATCGGTAAGATCGAGATTACGTGAAGCATCGGTATGATCGAGTTTACGTTCTGCATCGGTCTGCCCGATATTACGTGGTGCATCGGTCTGCCCTAGTTTACGTGGTGCATCGGTTTGGACTTAGAGATATATTTTCGACGTGAAAATGTTCCGATACAACTTTTGAACCAGGATAGTTAGAGAGATGATTTTTTCTGGGATGTACGTGGATCGGGGAATGGATTGTGGGAAATAACTTGCCATGACCGAGGTGTCCTCGAATTTTTTTTTTTTTCGAAAAAAATTTTCTGATTGTGGAATTTTCTCAAATTTGATTTGGTTGCCTCCTAATGTGTTCTAAAAGAGTAAATCAGTAATCGGAATCGAAAAATATTTTTCGGATTTTTTTTTTTTTCGAAAAAAATTTTCTGATCGTGGAATTTCCTCAAATTCGATTTGGTTGCCTTCTAATGTGTTTTTAAAGCGTAAATCAGTAATCAGAATCAATATTCATTGTCGACTTTAATTTTTATAAGGAAAAATGTTCACGTCCTTAAACGCCTCCCCATCATCAGCCCGAGTCCAAGTCGATGTCAGTCCCGAGCGGACGGTGTCAGATACTACCTATCGCCGAGGTCTGGACTTGGCGAGATATTACGACGTGAAATGTTCCGATACAACTTTTGAACCAGGATAGTTAGAGAGATGATTTCTTCTATGTTGTACGTTGATTGTGGAATGAAATACGGAAAATAACTCGCCATGACCGAGGTGATTACGATTTTTTTTTTTTTTCGAAAAAAATTTTCTGATCGTGGAATTTTCTCAAATTTGATTTGGTTGCCTCCTTATATGTTCTAGTAGCGATAATCAACAATCAGAATCAAAATCCATGGTCGGGTTTGATTTTTATAAGGAAAAATGTTCACGTCCTTTTTTACAACCCCGACTCATTGACGATGTTAGAACCGAGCCGGCGGTGTCAGATACGACCGATCGCCCCGGTCCCGATCGTCATTTACGTTGTGCATCGGTCTGCCCGAGATTACGTGGTGCATCGGTATGATCGAGTTTACGTGGTGCATCGGTAAGATCCAATTCACGTTCTGCATCGGTAAGATCCAATTCACGTTCTGCATCGGTAAGATCCAGTTCACGTGGTGCATCGGTAAGATGGAGATTACGTGGTGCATCGGTAAGATCGAGATTACGTGGTGCATCGGTAAGATCTACTTTACGTTCTGCATCGGTCTGCCCTTGTTTACGTGGTGCATCGGTAAGATCGAGATTACGTGAAGCATCGGTATGATCGAGTTTACGTTCTGCATCGGTCTGCCCGATATTACGTGGTGCATCGGTCTGCCCTAGTTTACGTGGTGCATCGGTTTGGACTTAGAGATATATTTTCGACGTGAAAATGTTCCGATACAACTTTTGAACCAGGATAGTTAGAGAGATGATTTTTTCTGGGATGTACGTGGATCGGGGAATGGATTGTGGGAAATAACTTGCCATGACCGAGGTGTCCTCGAATTTTTTTTTTTTCGAAAAAAATTTTCTGATTGTGGAATTTTCTCAAATTTGATTTGGTTGCCTCCTAATGTGTTCTAAAAGAGTAAATCAGTAATCGGAATCGAAAAATATTTTTCGGATTTTTTTTTTTTTCGAAAAAAATTTTCTGATCGTGGAATTTCCTCAAATTCGATTTGGTTGCCTTCTAATGTGTTTTTAAAGCGTAAATCAGTAATCAGAATCAATATTCATTGTCGACTTTAATTTTTATAAGGAAAAATGTTCACGTCCTTAAACGCCTCCCCATCATCAGCCCGAGTCCAAGTCGATGTCAGTCCCGAGCGGACGGTGTCAGATACTACCTATCGCCGAGGTCTGGACTTGGCGAGATATTACGACGTGAAATGTTCCGATACAACTTTTGAACCAGGATAGTTAGAGAGATGATTTCTTCTATGTTGTACGTTGATTGTGGAATGAAATACGGAAAATAACTCGCCATGACCGAGGTGATTACGATTTTTTTTTTTTTTCGAAAAAAATTTTCCGATCGTGGAATTTTCTCAAATTTGATTTGGTTGCCTCCTTATATGTTCTAGTAGCGATAATCAACAATCAGAATCAAAATCCATGGTCGGGTTTGATTTTTATAAGGAAAAATGTTCACGTCCTTTTTTACAACCCCGACTCATTGACGATGTTAGAACCGAGCCGGCGGTGTCAGATACGACCGATCGCCCCGGTCCCGATCGTCATTTACGTTGTGCATCGGTCTGCCCGAGATTACGTGGTGCATCGGTCTGGACTTAGAGATATATTTTCGACGTGAAAATGTTCCGATACAACTTTTGAACTAGGATAGTTAGAGAGATGATTTTTTCTGGGATGTACGTTGATTGGGGAATGGATTGTGGGAAATAACTTGCCATGACCG
>NC_059508.1:35462627-35465127 GCF_914767665.1 Harmonia axyridis
GTTCCGACGATCGATTTGCACGTCAGAATCGCTACGGACCTCCATCAGGGTTTCCCCTGACTTCGTCCTGACCAGGCATAGTTCACCATCTTTCGGGTCCCAGCGTGTACGCTCTTGGTGCGCCTCCTCTCGCAATGAGAATGAGGCGCCCCGGGAATGCGGGTCAGTCATGGAGACCGACCATCTTCCCTTAGTTCACATAAAGTGAACCGTTACTTTCATTGCGCCTTTAGGTTTAGTGATTCCCAATGACTCGCGCACACGCTAGACTCCTTGGTCCGTGTTTCAAGACGGGTCCTGAAAGTACCCAAAGCAATAGCGTCGCTGATCGGCGTTTCAAGAGGTCTGTCCAAGAACACCGCGGCGAACAGTCGCAAACGGACGGAATCGGCACTAGGTCCGATCGCCATCACAATTCACATACTTGCCACGGGCCGGACGCGAACTAAGTCGCGGCCTCCCGCCATCAGTAAACCGTCGAGCGAGCTGTTCGGAAACCCAGTGTCCGTAAACATCGGAAAATCCGAGCTCACGGGCTACACTCGAGACCGTAGAACAGCACCCAACGGATCGCGACGACCTACTAGGGGAGAAGTGCACGCGTCCGAAGCCGGAGATGAACCGAAGGGAACAGCCAACGCGAACGTCGCCGTTTCCACAGTCAGTAAATCCCAACAACAGGCGCGAATGAATCTCCCCATTCGACCTTTCGGGTTTCTCAGGTTTACCCCTGAACGGTTTCACGTACTCTTGAACTCTCTCTTCAAAGTTCTTTTCAACTTTCCCTCACGGTACTTGTTCGCTATCGGTCTCGTGGTTATATTTAGCCTTAGATGGAGTTTACCACCCACTTAGGGCTGCACTCTCAAGCAACCCGACTCTAAGAAGAGATCCTCTAGCAAGCCGCAGCGGTCGCTACGGGCCTGGCACCCTCTATGGGCGATGGCCCCATTCAAGATGGACTTGAACGCGCCGCGAACTCGCCAGATAATGGATCCTTCCAAACACCACATCTCCCGGCGACCGGTTACGATCGCGGGATTCAGTGCTGGGCTAATCCCTGTTCGCTCGCCGCTACTAAGGGAATCCTAGTTAGTTTCTTTTCCTCCGCTTAATAATATGCTTAAATTCAGCGGGTAGTCTCACCTGTCCTGAGGTCGTATGTTCAAATCATCGAAACGTTCCGAAACTAACCTTTGGCGGCTCATAAAATCACGTACCTTACGCGAGGGAGTTAGCCTACTCAAAGGCGTCTATTATCTCCTGCTCCGTATGGCGGATCATGCGAATCCAAGCAAAGTGCTTCGGTGTTTCGGGGGTGCGCTCATGAAAGCTCATCCGCAACGCGCGACAACTGGCACATTAAAGCGATCGGACGTCGTTCAGATTTCTCGGACACGACGATCGCATGTCTACAGTCATGGGCGCAGATCGAGCAATACCACGACACCACAATAAATGCTTTCGCAATTCAAGACGGCGCGTTACGAAAACAACTCCTCATCATTCCAACACACGAGGCGTCGAAACGACAGAACGTTGATCGTCACGCGGCAAACCGTCCAACTCGCCCAAATGACCTTCGGTACAGGATCAACGTTAGACGACCTTTACGTCGTCACTTCGTCAAGCCATAACGTCTGGCCGGGCAGTCTTTGTAATGGAACCGACCCTCAGTCAGGAGTGGTCCGAGGACAGTGTCCGAGGACCGCAATGTGCGTTCGAAATGTCGATGTTCATGTGTCCTGCAGTTCGCATGTTGACGCGCAATTAGCTGCGTTCTTCATCGACCCACGAGCCAAGTGATCCACCGTTCAGGGTAATCTTTTATGTTCGATTTCTCGGTACTAGTCGCAATGGACTTTCCCTCGAAATACGAGACGCCAACTGCGAACCTCCTCGAGAATGACATTCCAATGACTGAGACGACCCACTGAAGGGTCAATACGTCAGTCGATCGGCGCAAAATCTTCGGTTCAACTAGTTTGCGTACTAATCTAGTGACAATTATCGTAAAAAATTCGGACGGAGACAAACGTCGCAGACAATCCCGAAAGAGCATAAAAACGCTAATGTAACGGGCGTCGCACAACGTCGACGTCTTCGTCCCTGGAATAGATCGTCCTACCGAAGTCCGTAGACAACGGTAACGACTGATCGATTTCGGGCGAGAATCTTTAAAACCTGCAGCCGGCTCCTCGTTCCGTGCCAAACACGAAACTTCGCCCAGCCACGAACGCGGCAATCCAAGCGCTTCGAATCCTTATTCCGAGCACATCACGAGACTTCGCCCAACTACGAACGTCAGCATAAGCAGCCGGCTCCTCGTTCCATCAAGGAACTTCGCCCAACCACAAACGCCGACATAAGCGGCCGGCTCCTCATTTCGTGAACATCTCTAAACATGGACCTACAACGAAGGCTGCACACACGTGCGGCCGGCTCCTCGTTTCGAGGATATCACAAGACTTCGCCCAACCACGAACGTCAGCATAAGCAG
>NC_059508.1:35467627-35470229 GCF_914767665.1 Harmonia axyridis
ATTGACTTCGACTAGCGCCGCACATCAGTAAGTGCAAGTCCTCGACGAAACGACGTAACAGCCCCCAGTCAGCATGAGACTCAAGCTATATATACATCATCATCATCTCGGACAAAACACCGATCAAAAATGAGAAAGTTTCTAGAAACAATCCCTCGCCAAGGCGTCCATATATAATACGAACCCCCGGCTATCAACTAATTTCTTATACACATTCCATCTCGACCCTTCGCTATACATGTGAATATAACGACACGGTGATTCGAGATTCAACAATATTTGTCGCTCGGAACGAATTGAGTGGTTGCAAATTTTTTGTGAACATAACCCGCAACGGGCAGAGGATCACGATTTTAAGGTTGGTCGCTTAAAGGCCATTCGACTACAAAGAGACGAAGCGGACCGCGACCTCGCTGCATGAGGTTGACGAAAGCGACCCAAGATGCGAAAGCCGAAACCAACACACCTTGCCAGTACCCAAACGCCGAGGTCGGATTCGGGTCTACCACTTACCAACTGAATATCATCCTAAAAAGAACTCCAAACAGTCTAGGACAGGACCCATTCTCCACCCCTTCTATATATGTCAGGAGAACCCCGGATTCCCCTCCAGACACGATTTAGCAAACTTTTCCCGATCGATCCGACCCACCGAGGCCGTTTCGACCGTTCGCCGCGCCTACTAGAGCTGATTTCTTCGGACTCCGATCAGAAAATCCGCCGATGCATGTCGTTAACACCTAGTCCGCCCCGTCCGATCGACCGAGGCCGTTTCGACCGTTCGCCGCGCCTACTAGAGCTGATTTCTTCGGACTCCGATCAGAAAATCCGCCGATGCATGTCGTTAACACCTAGTCCGCCTCGTCCGATCGATCTAGGCCGTCTCGAACCACCCATCGCGCATCGAAAGTCGCATCTCTCGAACTCCGATCCGGAAATCGGCCGATGCATCACGTTAACTATTTCTTATATATCTAATATAATATACATGGAGACGGTAAGAATTCTTTTAATCGAAGATATACATATACTTCTCATCAATATCCAAAAGCTTATCGAAAAATAAATTACTCAACTTTTACGTGAAGAATCGTTCACCCAAACCTTATCCCCTATATATGTCAGGAGAACCCCGGATTCCCCTCCAGACACGATTTAGCAAACTTTTCCCGATCGATCCGACCCACCGAGGCCGTCTCGACCGTCCGCTGCGCCTACTAGGGCCGATTTCTTCGGACTCCGATCAGAAAATATACCGATGCATGTCGTTAACACCTAGTCCGCCTCGTCCGATCTATCTAAACAGTCTCGACGCACCCAACACTCTTTCAAAGTCGGATTACTCGGACTCAATCTGAAAATGGACCGATGCATGACGTCAACACTTAGCCCGCCTCGTCTGATCGATCTAAGCCATCTCGACCCACCCAACACGCCTTCCAAGTCGGATCACTCGGACTTCGATCTGAAAATCTCCGGACTCATTTTTATGAATATCCCCAGTCAGTAAGAACGTTATTTCGCCAATATATACCAACAATAAACCATATTCCAATAGCTGAACCAAAAATATAATTCCCGATCCAAACGTTCTGCATCGCCCAACGCGACCACCTTCCCTATATATGTCAGGAGAGCACAGGGTTCCCCTCCAGACAACACTTACGCTCTATCCCCGACTCTCGGTCGATCGATAGGCCAGGTCAGCGGGGTCTGTTTCGGCCGAAGCTCGGACTTTGGTCAAAATGTTCCGATACAAAATTTGAACCAAGATAGATACAGATATGATTCCTTCTTAAATATACGTTGATTATCGAACAGAATATGGTAAATATTTTGCGATGACCGAGGATTTCATGAATTTTTTTTTTTTTTCGAAAAAATTTTCTATTATCGGAATTTCCTCAAATTTCATTTGGTTGCCTCCTAATGCTTATTAAAAATGATAACCAACAATCAGAATCATTATTTATCATTTATTTCAATTTTTATAATGAAAAACGTTCACGTCCTTTCGCGCCTCTCGATCGTCGTTTACGTGATGCATCGGTCAGCCCTAGTTTACGTGGTGCATCGGTAAGATCGAGTTCACGTTCTGCATCGGTCTGCCCGAGTTTACGTGGTGCATCGGTAAGATCGAGATTACGTGGTGCATCGGTAAGATCGAGTTCACGTTCTGCATCGGTCTGCCTGAGTTTACGTGGTGCATCGGTATGATCGAGTTTACGTTCTGCATCGGTGTGATCTAGTTTACGTTGTGCATCGGTAAGATCGAGATTACGTGAAGCATCGGTATGATCGAGTTTACGTTCTGCATCGGTCTGGACTCTGAGATATATTTTCGACGTGAAAATGTTCCGATACAACTTTTGAACCAGGATAGTTAGAGAGATGATTTTTTCTGGGATGTACGTTGATTGGGGAATGGATTGTGGAAAATAACTTGCCATGACCGAGGTGTTCTCGAATTTTTTTTTTTTTTCGAAAAATATTTTCTGATTTTGGATTTTACTCAAATTTGATTTCGTTGCCTTCTAATGTGTTCTAAAAGAGTAAATCAGTAATCAGAATCGAAAAATATTTTTCGGATTTTTTTTTTTTT
>NC_059508.1:35470429-35472929 GCF_914767665.1 Harmonia axyridis
TAAATCAGTAATCGGAATCGAAAAATATTTTTCGGATTTTTTTTTTTTTCGAAAAAAATTTTCTGATCGTGGAATTTCCTCAAATTCGATTTGGTTGCCTTCTAATGTGTTTTTAAAGCGTAAATCAGTAATCAGAATCAATATTCATTGTCGACTTTAATTTTTATAAGGAAAAATGTTCACGTCCTTAAACGCCTCCCCATCATCAGCCCGAGTCCAAGTCGATGTCAGTCCCGAGCGGACGGTGTCAGATACTACCTATCGCCGAGGTCTGGACTTGGCGAGATATTACGACGTGAAATGTTCCGATACAACTTTTGAACCAGGATAGTTAGAGAGATGATTTCTTCTATGTTGTACGTTGATTGTGGAATGAAATACGGAAAATAACTCGCCATGACCGAGGTGATTACGATTTTTTTTTTTTTTCGAAAAAAATTTTCTGATCGTGGAATTTTCTCAAATTTGATTTGGTTGCCTCCTTATATGTTCTAGTAGCGATAATCAACAATCAGAATCAAAATCCATGGTCGGGTTTGATTTTTATAAGGAAAAATGTTCACGTCCTTTTTTACAACCCCGACTCATTGACGATGTTAGAACCGAGCCGGCGGTGTCAGATACGACCGATCGCCCCGGTCCCGATCGTCATTTACGTTGTGCATCGGTCTGCCCGAGATTACGTGGTGCATCGGTATGATCGAGTTTACGTGGTGCATCGGTAAGATCCAATTCACGTTCTGCATCGGTAAGATCCAATTCACGTTCTGCATCGGTAAGATCCAGTTCACGTGGTGCATCGGTAAGATGGAGATTACGTGGTGCATCGGTAAGATCGAGATTACGTGGTGCATCGGTAAGATCTACTTTACGTTCTGCATCGGTCTGCCCTTGTTTACGTGGTGCATCGGTAAGATCGAGATTACGTGAAGCATCGGTATGATCGAGTTTACGTTCTGCATCGGTCTGCCCGATATTACGTGGTGCATCGGTCTGCCCTAGTTTACGTGGTGCATCGGTTTGGACTTAGAGATATATTTTCGACGTGAAAATGTTCCGATACAACTTTTGAACCAGGATAGTTAGAGAGATGATTTTTTCTGGGATGTACGTGGATCGGGGAATGGATTGTGGGAAATAACTTGCCATGACCGAGGTGTCCTCGAATTTTTTTTTTTTTCGAAAAAAATTTTCTGATTGTGGAATTTTCTCAAATTTGATTTGGTTGCCTCCTAATGTGTTCTAAAAGAGTAAATCAGTAATCGGAATCGAAAAATATTTTTCGGATTTTTTTTTTTTTCGAAAAAAATTTTCTGATCGTGGAATTTCCTCAAATTCGATTTGGTTGCCTTCTAATGTGTTTTTAAAGCGTAAATCAGTAATCAGAATCAATATTCATTGTCGACTTTAATTTTTATAAGGAAAAATGTTCACGTCCTTAAACGCCTCCCCATCATCAGCCCGAGTCCAAGTCGATGTCAGTCCCGAGCGGACGGTGTCAGATACTACCTATCGCCGAGGTCTGGACTTGGCGAGATATTACGACGTGAAATGTTCCGATACAACTTTTGAACCAGGATAGTTAGAGAGATGATTTCTTCTATGTTGTACGTTGATTGTGGAATGAAATACGGAAAATAACTCGCCATGACCGAGGTGATTACGATTTTTTTTTTTTTTCGAAAAAAATTTTCTGATCGTGGAATTTTCTCAAATTTGATTTGGTTGCCTCCTTATATGTTCTAGTAGCGATAATCAACAATCAGAATCAAAATCCATGGTCGGGTTTGATTTTTATAAGGAAAAATGTTCACGTCCTTTTTTACAACCCCGACTCATTGACGATGTTAGAACCGAGCCGGCGGTGTCAGATACGACCGATCGCCCCGGTCCCGATCGTCATTTACGTTGTGCATCGGTCTGCCCGAGATTACGTGGTGCATCGGTCTGGACTTAGAGATATATTTTCGACGTGAAAATGTTCCGATACAACTTTTGAACTAGGATAGTTAGAGAGATGATTTTTTCTGGGATGTACGTTGATTGGGGAATGGATTGTGGGAAATAACTTGCCATGACCGAGGTGTTCTCGAATTTTTTTTTTTTTTTCGAAAAAAATTTTCTGATCGTGGAATTTTCTCAAATTTGATTTGGTTGCCTCCTAATGTGTTCTAATAGCGATAATCAACAATCAGAATCAAAATCCATGGTCGGGTTTGATTTTTATAAGGAATAATGTTCACGTCCTTTTTCGCCTATGTTCTTTTTCGACGTGAAAAGTTCCGATACAACTTTTGAACCAGGATAGTTAGAGAGATGATTTTTTCTGGGATGTATGTTGATTGACGTACGAAACTTGGAAAAAAAATAGAAAAGACCGAGGTACTCTAGAAAAAAAATTTATTGAAAATATTTTTTTGATTTCGGAATTAATTCGAAATTCATTCAGATGTCTTCTATCAATATCGCGAAAGAAAAATCAATAATCAGAATCGATATT
>NC_059508.1:35477929-35482929 GCF_914767665.1 Harmonia axyridis
GACCAGAATAACCCAGCAATTAAAACCATAATAAGTTATTGTATAAATAAAGCCAGAACAAACCAATGTACAATTAAAATCACACAAACAAAGCAATAAATAATTCAAAACCCAGGATGAACAGGTAAGTATATTCATGAGATATTCACCAAGATTGCATGTAACCAATTATTTCCTTTATTTTACAGGTGGAGCAGCATTGAATCAGTCAGCCATCCGAGCCATAGCAGAAGTCAACGGAAAGTGTGGTTCAGTCTCCGCTAGCTGTCACGATTGGTATCCACAGATCGTGACGCCAGAGGTGGCCGCATTATGCTTACCATGTTCTTCAGGTTACTCCATCATAATCCACAAATGAGTGGTATATCTCTATGGAGTTCCTCAGTGCGATGAGTGAGATGGTAAGTAACTTATTAAAGTTTTGAACACCCAAATATTTTAGAGCCTGCACTGTGGATCGCGGCATACCCCCCCTGGAGCCAACGATTATTGGAATCACCTTGCCCTCTGCTACGTTGTAAGTTTGGCACAAATGTTTAAGGAGAGGGCTGTATTTAACTATTTTCTCCTTTTTAGCAGCTTCGAGGTATGCACCATCCTCCAGGCGGACTGAGATGTCGACCAAGAGGACCCGTTCCCGGCTTATCAACACCAGGTCAGGTTTGTACATTTTTCCCTCTACTACAATTGATGGCTCTTTCGTTATCTGGAGATTCTGATCCCCCCTAGCTATCTCATCCATTACAAAGGTAAGTATTTCATCGTGCCTCCTAAGTCTTTGTGGCTTGGTGTAGGTGCAGAGACCTATAACATGTCCTAGGGTTTCAGGTTGGGCCTTACATTTTCTGCATCGTATATCCTCCTGCCGCTGTGCTATGTTCATACTCACCCTCAAACCGACCTGATTAGTTCTCATTTTCAGGGCTGTGATGTAGCGGCTGGACTTAAGAACTGTTGGATTCTTCAGCCAGTAATTACCGATTGGATCGTCGGTAAACGAATCAACGGCTTTCCCTTGAAAGGTAAGTGATTTCCATTCTTGAAGGATTTCCTTCTTTTTCGATCTCTTAAATTTCTCAACGTCTTTAATAGTACACGGCCAGTTAATCCTGAGCGACATTGACATTCGCTTAAGTCTTTCCTCCAATTTGGAGCTTAGAGTTATGGCCTTTACAAGGGGATCTTGGCTATTTAAGAAATTTAGACCATTTTTCAGGGCAGCAGCAGTGACGATCCATTCCAGTCTGGGGATACCCAGACCACCGTCATTACAGGAGGCATAGAGCGACGCATCTGCGCGCGAGAGCTGTTGGTGGAGGACTGACTTGACGTACACCCTGATTGCCCTATCCATCTCTCTCAGTTTTGTCAGACCTGGCGGCTGACACACCAGTGGATGCATGAAATGGGGGAGAACGTAACCGGTAAGTAGCCTTATCTTCTGGTGGGGCTTAAGTTTTAGTTTCTTAAGGCGTAAGAGACAGTTATTCAGTTCCGACGATATCTCTGCAGCGTCAGAGCCACCCCAGGGTTTAATATGTGCTCCAAGGTAAGTAATATGCTCACCCGGACAAATCGCTGAAATCCGTTCTCCATTTCCCGTTTTGAGTTCGGGATCCTCCATCACCGAGGAGTCCGCAGTGGCCCTCAGCTCGAAGCAGGCACTCTTTGATGGGGAGATCTCAAGCCCAACATTATGTAAGTATTTTTCTACGATATTAATTAGCCTTTGTGCCATCCTCCTATTGCCAGCCAGTAACGTGAGGTCATCGGCAAAGGCCAGACATGACACCCACTCATCTCCCACCCTGATACCTTCGCGTTTGTTCAATTCAACCAATAGAGGCTCGATAATGAGGTTGAATATCAAGGGTGAGAGGGGGTCCCCCTGCTTGACTCCCCGCTTCACATGCAGCGGAATATCAGCTCCACCCGTCTTAATTAGAGTCCTTTGAGACGCATAGGAATCCATTATTAATTTAATTGTCAGATCAGACACATTCCTTCTTTTGAGCGCATGAGCTATCGCCTCATGAGGCACACGGTCGAAAGCCTGACAAAGGTCTAGGAAAACAGCTATCATTTTTCCCCCCTGTGTTTTCGTTTTATGTAGTAGCTCATTTATTATATGGATATTTGTATACGTTCCATTTTCTTTAACAAAACCTTTTTGTCTACAGAAGAAAGTGAGCTTGCTTCTAATGCGCTGATCGACAATACCCCAAAACGTTCTCTCTATCATTGATGATATTGTTATTGGCCGGTAGGAGTTGACTAGTAACGGACTTTTATTTTTCTTTTTCAGAAGCACCGTTTTATTTGCGCCCCAAGACGAAGGAAGGACACCAGATGCAGTCACCAGGCCAAAGAATAAGGTAAGTATTAATTTGATCTCCTTCTTTTTCAGATGAACCTTGCTTATCCCATCCGTACCTGTAGCCCCATCCTTCAGACCATCTATCCTCGCCTCTACCTCAGCAAAACCTATCAATCCCACATCAATTTCCTCCGCTCTTTCGTTCTCCACAGGACGAAAACAGTCCACTGACAGTAGACTCCCTGGAGTGCCCCAAAGGTTCTCGTATACCCTTTTGATTTCGTCCCGTTCAACCTGTATACCATTGTCTTCATGGAAGCGAACATCATCGACGATGTATTTCGCGAGAGTGGATGGCGAATTTTTATATAAATCTTGAGATCTAGCGTAGATATATTTCTTTATTGACTTCTTTTTCTTTTTTTTAGGGCTGCAGGGCCGAGTGCCAGAGGAAGCTGCAGGGACCGACGTGTCCCCCGAGGCGGCAAGCTCTCTCGCTCTGGTGAGTATGATGTTATAGACCTCATCGATATTTTCCTGTGAGATTGTCTTTTTAGATCTTAATAGTCTTCGGAGGAGCTCCGATATTTTGGCAGCACAAACTGAACTCCCAGACAAGGACTCGACTGAGTCCAACAGCTGCATAATCCCCTCCTGATTTGAGGCCAACCAACTCTGTCTCAGGTATTCGAGATCAGGTGGTGGAACGCCAGCAGACTGCTGCTCTATATTCGATGTGACTCCAACTTCTTCATCATCAGGTGAGTCATTAGCTGTTAGTGTTCTAGCTCTTCTGCGGTTATATGCTAGTTTGTCCCTTATCTGTTTATTTGACTTAGATTTTAATTCAGTCGCAATTTGTGCCGCCTTCCTTTGGTTACCGGCGTATTTCATCTCAAGCCTGGCCAGCTCATCCTCTTCCTCCCTGGTCCAACCTGTACCGACAGTTTTCTTCCTTTCCCTCTTCCTTCCTTCCAGCAACTTTTTGTTATGCTCCACTGGATGTTTCGATCTCATGTGAAGTCCCAATGATATTTTAGAGAGGAACTTTCGTACGCACTCGGGACATTGAATTTCCCCCAACTGAACCTTAACACCTTTACAACGAGCCGTGTGTCCAACAATAGAGCGCCAGTTGTTCGACTCCTTACTATTACACTTGCTGCAGATAAAGGTGGGTATAATATTCGGATGTTTTGTTTCCAGGTGTGCCAATGTGTCCCTTAATGCCATGTGGAGGAAGTTGCCATTACCTTCACTCAAACAAAGTGGACAAGAGTGTTGGGAAAAGGGGAGATCAACCATAATCGAGTCCAACGCATGCCTATCATTACCAGTGGTCCCGCCAACATTATCCCGGGGAGACCGAGACCATGTCTCCCCGTCGTCCGAGGCTTCATCATCTGAGTTGAGACCCATATTTGTCGTGATTCGGGGGGGTAACCCAAATCACCTTTGTCGCATCGCATTAGTCAGTACCGATCGGTTACTGTCCGACTCTCGCCACGAGGAGGCTGCGAAGAACCATGCCAGTTCGGAAACTGACATGGCTGGGGTCGACTAAATCCCCGAGAGTTAAGAGAGTCATAGTTACTCCCGCCGTTTACCCGCGCTTTTTTGAATTTCTTCACGTTGACATTCAGAGCACTGGGCAGAAATCACATTGCGTCAACACCCGCTGGGGCCATCGCAATGCTTTGTTTTAATTAGACAGTCGGATTCTCCCAGTCCGTGCCAGTTCTGAGTTGATTGTTAGATGACGGCCGCAGAGATTACCCAGAGCACCCTTGCGAGCACTCACGGGGTCTCGAAGCTTGACGATTCCGCGGGAGGCCAAGACGCGGGACCGAGCTCGGATCAAACGTAACGCAAGCGAAACGCATCACCTCGCCCAGGCCCGGTACGTTAGCCGTGACCCACTTCCCCAACAAGCCCGACACGCCACAATCCTCAGAGCCAATCCTTATCCCGAAGTTACGGATCTAATTTGCCGACTTCCCTTACCTACATTATTCTATCGACTAGAGGCTCTTTACCTTGGAGACCAGCTGCGGATATGGGTACGAGCCGGCGCGACGCCTACACGTGGCCCTCTCCCGGATTTTCAAGGTCCGAGGAGAAGATCCGGACACCGCCGCAAATGCGGTGCTCTTCGCGTTCCAAACCATATCTCCCTGCTAGAGGATTCCATGGAACTCGAACGCTTATGCAGAAAAGAAAACTCTTCCCGGATCTCTCGACGGCGTCTCCGGGTCCTTTTGGGTTGCCCCGACGAACTCTCTTACGAGGGCCCGGTTTAATTTCGGTTCCGCTGCCGGGTTCCGGAATAGGAACCGGATTCCCTTTCGCCCGACGGGCGTGCGTCACGCGTCAAGATGCATAGCATTTCTGCCACCACTTATAAACACGATTAACAACGCCACATCAACATCGGCTTTCGCCTAGGGCTTAGGATCGACTGACTCGTGTGCAACGGCTGTTCACACGAAACCCTTCTCCACCTCAGCTCTCCAGGGCCTCGCTGGAGTATTTGCTACTACCACCAAGATCTGCACCGAAGGCGGCTCCAGACGGCCTCACGGCCAGCCCTTCTGCGCTCACCTCCGCGACCCTCCTACTCATCAGGGCTTCATGACCGCCCCGAAGGGCGACCGCACATGCCACTGACGGCCGAGTATAAGCA
>NC_059508.1:35487929-35495429 GCF_914767665.1 Harmonia axyridis
CTACCATCGACAGTTGATAAGGCAGACATTTGAAAGATGCGTCGCCGGTACGAGACCATGCGATCAGCTTAAAGTTATTCAGAGTCACCAAATTGTACGATGACGAGCGAACCCGCCACCTATTGGTTTTGATCTAATAAAAGCGCTCCTTCCGTTCCCGGTCGGAGCTCTATTTGCATGTATTAGCTCTAGAATTACCACAGTTATCCAAGTAAATGTGGGTACGATCTAAGGAACCATAACTGATTTAATGAGCCTTTCGCGGTTTCACCTTAATTTGGCTTGTACTGAGACATGCATGGCTTAATCTTTGAGACAAGCATATGACTACTGGCAGGATCAACCAGGGAACTGCGTGCTTATACGATCGGTCCACGAGATTGCCGGTATGGCCAAACCCGTTCGCCTCTCGTCATGTGGCACTAGCCATGTCGATTGACTTCGACTAGCGCCGCACATCAGTAAGTGCAAGTCCTCGACGAAACGACGTAACAGCCCCCAGTCAGCATGAGACTCAAGCTATATATACATCATCATCATCTCGGACAAAACACCGATCAAAAATGAGAAAGTTTCTAGAAACAATCCCTCGCCAAGGCGTCCATATATAATACGAACCCCCGGCTATCAACTAATTTCTTATACACATTCCATCTCGACCCTTCGCTATACATGTGAATATAACGACACGGTGATTCGAGATTCAACAATATTTGTCGCTCGGAACGAATTGAGTGGTTGCAAATTTTTTGTGAACATAACCCGCAACGGGCAGAGGATCACGATTTTAAGGTTGGTCGCTTAAAGGCCATTCGACTACAAAGAGACGAAGCGGACCGCGACCTCGCTGCATGAGGTTGACGAAAGCGACCCAAGATGCGAAAGCCGAAACCAACACACCTTGCCAGTACCCAAACGCCGAGGTCGGATTCGGGTCTACCACTTACCAACTGAATATCATCCTAAAAAGAACTCCAAACAGTCTAGGACAGGACCCATTCTCCACCCCTTCTATATATGTCAGGAGAACCCCGGATTCCCCTCCAGACACGATTTAGCAAACTTTTCCCGATCGATCCGACCCACCGAGGCCGTTTCGACCGTTCGCCGCGCCTACTAGAGCTGATTTCTTCGGACTCCGATCAGAAAATCCGCCGATGCATGTCGTTAACACCTAGTCCGCCTCGTCCGATCGATCGAGGCCGTTTCGACCGTTCGCCGCGCCTACTAGAGCTGATTTCTTCGGACTCCGATCAGAAAATCCGCCGATGCATGTCGTTAACACCTAGTCCGCCTCGTCCGATCGATCTAGGCCGTCTCGAACCACCCATCGCGCATCGAAAGTCGCATCTCTCGAACTCCGATCCGGAAATCGGCCGATGCATCACGTTAACTATTTCTTATATATCTAATATAATATACATGGAGACGGTAAGAATTCTTTTAATCGAAGATATACATATACTTCTCATCAATATCCAAAAGCTTATCGAAAAATAAATTACTCAACTTTTACGTGAAGAATCGTTCACCCAAACCTTATCCCCTATATATGTCAGGAGAACCCAAGGTTCCCCTCCAGACACGATTTAGCAAACTTTTCCCGATCGATCCGACCCACCGAGGCCGTCTCGACCGTCCGCTGCGCCTACTAGGGCCGATTTCTTCGGACTCCGATCAGAAAATATACCGATGCATGTCGTTAACACCTAGTCCGCCTCGTCCGATCTATCTAAACAGTCTCGACGCACCCAACACTCTTTCAAAGTCGGATTACTCGGACTCAATCTGAAAATGGACCGATGCATGACGTCAACACTTAGCCCGCCTCGTCTGATCTATCTAAGCCATCTCGACCCACCCAACACGCCTTCCAAGTCGGATCACTCGGACTTCGATCTGAAAATCTCCGGACTCATTTTTATGAATATCCCCAGTCAGTAAGAACGTTATTTCGCCAATATATACCAACAATAAACCATATTCCAATAGCTGAACCAAAAATATAATTCCCGATCCAAACGTTCTGCATCGCCCAACGCGACCACCTTCCCTATATATGTCAGGAGAGCACAGGGTTCCCCTCCAGACAACACTTACGCTCTATCCCCGACTCTCGGTCGATCGATAGGCCAGGTCAGCGGTGTCTGTTTCGGCCGAAGCTCGGACTTTGGTCAAAATGTTCCGATACAAAATTTGAACCAAGATAGATACAGATATGATTCCTTCTTAAATATACGTTGATTATCGAACAGAATATGGTAAATATTTTGCGATGACCGAGGATTTCATGAATTTTTTTTTTTTTTCGAAAAAATTTTCTATTATCGGAATTTCCTCAAATTTCATTTGGTTGCCTCCTAATGCTTATTAAAAATGATAACCAACAATCAGAATCATTATTTATCATTTATTTCAATTTTTATAATGAAAAACGTTCACGTCCTTTCGCGCCTCTCGATCGTCGTTTACGTGATGCATCGGTCAGCCCTAGTTTACGTGGTGCATCGGTAAGATCGAGTTCACGTTCTGCATCGGTCTGCCCGAGTTTACGTGGTGCATCGGTAAGATCGAGATTACGTGGTGCATCGGTAAGATCGAGTTCACGTTCTGCATCGGTCTGCCTGAGTTTACGTGGTGCATCGGTATGATCGAGTTTACGTTCTGCATCGGTGTGATCTAGTTTACGTTGTGCATCGGTAAGATCGAGATTACGTGAAGCATCGGTATGATCGAGTTTACGTTCTGCATCGGTCTGGACTCTGAGATATATTTTCGACGTGAAAATGTTCCGATACAACTTTTGAACCAGGATAGTTAGAGAGATGATTTTTTCTGGGATGTACGTTGATTGGGGAATGGATTGTGGAAAATAACTTGCCATGACCGAGGTGTTCTCGAATTTTTTTTTTTTTTCGAAAAATATTTTCTGATTTTGGATTTCACTCAAATTTGATTTCGTTGCCTTCTAATGTGTTCTAAAAGAGTAAATCAGTAATCAGAATCGAAAAATATTTTTCGGATTTTTTTTTTTTTGAAAAAAAATTTTCTGATTTTGGAATTTCCTCAAATTTGATTTGGTTGCCTTCTAATGTGTTTTTAAAGCGTAAATCAGTAATCAGAATCAATATTCATTGTCGACTTTAATTTTTATAAGGAAAAATGTTCACGTCCTTAAACGCCTCCCCATCATTAGCCCGAGTCCAAGTCGATGTCAGTCCCGAGCGGACGGTGTCAGATACTACCTATCGCCCCGGTCTGGACTTGGCGAGGTATTTCGACGTGAAATGTTCCGATACAACTTTTGAACCAGGATAGTTAGAGAGATGATTTCTTCTATGTTGTACGTTGATTGTGGAATGGATTGTGGGAAATAACTTGCCATGACCCAGGTGTTCTTGAATTTTTTTTTTTTTCGAAAAAAATTTTCTGATCTTGAAATTTCCTCAAATCTGATTGCGTTGCCTTCTAATGTGTTCTAAAAGAGTAAATCAGTAATCAGAATCAATATTCATTGTCGACTTTAATTTTTATAAGGAAAAATGTTCACGTCCTTAAACGCCTCTCCATCGTTACCCCGACTCCAAGACGATGTTAGACCGGAGCGGACGGTGTCAAATGCGACCGATCTCCCCGGTCTGGACTTAGCGAGATATTCCGACGTGAAATGTTCCGATACAAAAATTTAACTGTGATAGTTAGAGAGATGGTTCCTTTTGTGATGTACGTTGATTGTGTAATAGAATATGGAAATAAACTTGAGATGACCGAGGTCTTCTGGGATTTTTTTTTTTTTTCGAAAAATATTTTTCGATTTCGGAAATCCCTCAAATTTCATTGAGATATGTCCTAATGTGTTCTTAAAACTTAAATCAACAATCAGAATTAATATCCAAAAGTTATTTCATTTTTTATAAGGAAAAACGTTCACGTCCTTTCCGCTCCCAAAAAGTGAGATATCATAGAAAATATCGCTATATTTGTTGTTTACGGCCATACCACGCTGAAATTGCCAGTTCTCGTCAGAACACTGAAGCCAAGCAGCGTCGGGCGCGGTTAGTACTTGGATGGGTGACCGCTTGGGAACACCGCGTGCTGTAAGCTTTTTTTTTACGTTCTGCATCGGTCTGCCGAGATAACGTGGTGCATCGGTATGATCGAGTTTACGTTCTGCATCGGTAAGATCGAGATTACGTGATGCATCGGTAAGATTGAGATTACGTGGTGCATCGGTAAGATCGAGTTTACGTGGTGCATCGGTAAGATCCAATTCACGTTCTGCATCGGTAAGATCCAGTTCACGTGGTGCATCGGTAAGATCGAGATTACGTGGTGCATCGGTAAGATCGAGTTTACGTGGTGCATCGGTAAGATCCAATTCACGTTCTGCATCGGTAAGATCCAGTTCACGTGGTGCATCGGTAAGATCGAGATTACGTGGTGCATCGGTAAGATCGAGTTTACGTGGTGCATCGGTAAGATCCAATTCACGTTCTGCATCGGTAAGATCCAGTTCACGTGGTGCATCGGTAAGATTGAGATTACGTGGTGCATCGGTAAGATCGAGTTTACGTGGTGCATCGGTAAGATCCAATTCACGTTCTGCATCGGTAAGATCCAGTTCACGTGGTGCATCGGTAAGATCGAGATTACGTGGTGCATCGGTAAGATCGAGTTTACGTGGTGCATCGGTAAGATCCAATTCACGTTCTGCATCGGTAAGATCCAGTTCACGTGGTGCATCGGTAAGATTGAGATTACGTGGTGCATCGGTAAGATCCAGTTCACGTGGTGCATCGGTAAGATGGAGATTACGTGGTGCATCGGTAAGATCGAGATTACGTGGTGCATCGGTAAGATCTACTTTACGTTCTGCATCGGTCTGCCCTTGTTTACGTGGTGCATCGGTAAGATCGAGATTACGTGAAGCATCGGTATGATCGAGTTTACGTTCTGCATCGGTCTGCCCGATATTACGTGGTGCATCGGTCTGCCCTAGTTTACGTGGTGCATCGGTTTGGACTTAGAGATATATTTTCGACGTGAAAATGTTCCGATACAACTTTTGAACCAGGATAGTTAGAGAGATGATTTTTTCTGGGATGTACGTGGATCGGGGAATGGATTGTGGGAAATAACTTGCCATGACCGAGGTGTCCTCGAATTTTTTTTTTTTTCGAAAAAAATTTTCTGATTGTGGAATTTTCTCAAATTTGATTTGGTTGCCTCCTAATGTGTTCTAAAAGAGTAAATCAGTAATCGGAATCGAAAAATATTTTTCGGATTTTTTTTTTTTTCGAAAAAAATTTTCTGATCGTGGAATTTCCTCAAATTCGATTTGGTTGCCTTCTAATGTGTTTTTAAAGCGTAAATCAGTAATCAGAATCAATATTCATTGTCGACTTTAATTTTTATAAGGAAAAATGTTCACGTCCTTAAACGCCTCCCCATCATCAGCCCGAGTCCAAGTCGATGTCAGTCCCGAGCGGACGGTGTCAGATACTACCTATCGCCGAGGTCTGGACTTGGCGAGATATTACGACGTGAAATGTTCCGATACAACTTTTGAACCAGGATAGTTAGAGAGATGATTTCTTCTATGTTGTACGTTGATTGTGGAATGAAATACGGAAAATAACTCGCCATGACCGAGGTGATTACGATTTTTTTTTTTTTTCGAAAAAAATTTTCTGATCGTGGAATTTTCTCAAATTTGATTTGGTTGCCTCCTTATATGTTCTAGTAGCGATAATCAACAATCAGAATCAAAATCCATGGTCGGGTTTGATTTTTATAAGGAAAAATGTTCACGTCCTTTTTTACAACCCCGACTCATTGACGATGTTAGAACCGAGCCGGCGGTGTCAGATACGACCGATCGCCCCGGTCCCGATCGTCATTTACGTTGTGCATCGGTCTGCCCGAGATTACGTGGTGCATCGGTATGATCGAGTTTACGTGGTGCATCGGTAAGATCCAATTCACGTTCTGCATCGGTAAGATCCAATTCACGTTCTGCATCGGTAAGATCCAGTTCACGTGGTGCATCGGTAAGATGGAGATTACGTGGTGCATCGGTAAGATCGAGATTACGTGGTGCATCGGTAAGATCTACTTTACGTTCTGCATCGGTCTGCCCTTGTTTACGTGGTGCATCGGTAAGATCGAGATTACGTGAAGCATCGGTATGATCGAGTTTACGTTCTGCATCGGTCTGCCCGATATTACGTGGTGCATCGGTCTGCCCTAGTTTACGTGGTGCATCGGTTTGGACTTAGAGATATATTTTCGACGTGAAAATGTTCCGATACAACTTTTGAACCAGGATAGTTAGAGAGATGATTTTTTCTGGGATGTACGTGGATCGGGGAATGGATTGTGGGAAATAACTTGCCATGACCGAGGTGTCCTCGAATTTTTTTTTTTTTCGAAAAAAATTTTCTGATTGTGGAATTTTCTCAAATTTGATTTGGTTGCCTCCTAATGTGTTCTAAAAGAGTAAATCAGTAATCGGAATCGAAAAATATTTTTCGGATTTTTTTTTTTTTCGAAAAAAATTTTCTGATCGTGGAATTTCCTCAAATTCGATTTGGTTGCCTTCTAATGTGTTTTTAAAGCGTAAATCAGTAATCAGAATCAATATTCATTGTCGACTTTAATTTTTATAAGGAAAAATGTTCACGTCCTTAAACGCCTCCCCATCATCAGCCCGAGTCCAAGTCGATGTCAGTCCCGAGCGGACGGTGTCAGATACTACCTATCGCCGAGGTCTGGACTTGGCGAGATATTACGACGTGAAATGTTCCGATACAACTTTTGAACCAGGATAGTTAGAGAGATGATTTCTTCTATGTTGTACGTTGATTGTGGAATGAAATACGGAAAATAACTCGCCATGACCGAGGTGATTACGATTTTTTTTTTTTTTCGAAAAAAATTTTCTGATCGTGGAATTTTCTCAAATTTGATTTGGTTGCCTCCTTATATGTTCTAGTAGCGATAATCAACAATCAGAATCAAAATCCATGGTCGGGTTTGATTTTTATAAGGAAAAATGTTCACGTCCTTTTTTACAACCCCGACTCATTGACGATGTTAGAACCGAGCCGGCGGTGTCAGATACGACCGATCGCCCCGGTCCCGATCGTCATTTACGTTGTGCATCGGTCTGCCCGAGATTACGTGGTGCATCGGTCTGGACTTAGAGATATATTTTCGACGTGAAAATGTTCCGATACAACTTTTGAACTAGGATAGTTAGAGAGATGATTTTTTCTGGGATGTACGTTGATTGGGGAATGGATTGTGGGAAATAACTTGCCATGACCGAGGTGTTCTCGAATTTTTTTTTTTTTTTCGAAAAAAATTTTCTGATTGTGGAATTTTCTCAAATTTGATTTGGTTGCCTCCTAATGTGTTCTAATAGCGATAATCAACAATCAGAATCAAAATCCATGGTCGGGTTTGATTTTTATAAGGAATAATGTTCACGTCCTTTTT
>NC_059508.1:35507929-35517929 GCF_914767665.1 Harmonia axyridis
GTCAAAATGTTCCGATACAAAATTTGAACCAAGATAGATACAGATATGATTCCTTCTTAAATATACGTTGATTATCGAACAGAATATGGTAAATATTTTGCGATGACCGAGGATTTCATGAATTTTTTTTTTTTTTCGAAAAAATTTTCTATTATCGGAATTTCCTCAAATTTCATTTGGTTGCCTCCTAATGCTTATTAAAAATGATAACCAACAATCAGAATCATTATTTATCATTTATTTCAATTTTTATAATGAAAAACGTTCACGTCCTTTCGCGCCTCTCGATCGTCGTTTACGTGATGCATCGGTCAGCCCTAGTTTACGTGGTGCATCGGTAAGATCGAGTTCACGTTCTGCATCGGTCTGCCCGAGTTTACGTGGTGCATCGGTAAGATCGAGATTACGTGGTGCATCGGTAAGATCGAGTTCACGTTCTGCATCGGTCTGCCTGAGTTTACGTGGTGCATCGGTATGATCGAGTTTACGTTCTGCATCGGTGTGATCTAGTTTACGTTGTGCATCGGTAAGATCGAGATTACGTGAAGCATCGGTATGATCGAGTTTACGTTCTGCATCGGTCTGGACTCTGAGATATATTTTCGACGTGAAAATGTTCCGATACAACTTTTGAACCAGGATAGTTAGAGAGATGATTTTTTCTGGGATGTACGTTGATTGGGGAATGGATTGTGGAAAATAACTTGCCATGACCGAGGTGTTCTCGAATTTTTTTTTTTTTTCGAAAAATATTTTCTGATTTTGGATTTCACTCAAATTTGATTTCGTTGCCTTCTAATGTGTTCTAAAAGAGTAAATCAGTAATCAGAATCGAAAAATATTTTTCGGATTTTTTTTTTTTTGAAAAAAAATTTTCTGATTTTGGAATTTCCTCAAATTTGATTTGGTTGCCTTCTAATGTGTTTTTAAAGCGTAAATCAGTAATCAGAATCAATATTCATTGTCGACTTTAATTTTTATAAGGAAAAATGTTCACGTCCTTAAACGCCTCCCCATCATTAGCCCGAGTCCAAGTCGATGTCAGTCCCGAGCGGACGGTGTCAGATACTACCTATCGCCCCGGTCTGGACTTGGCGAGGTATTTCGACGTGAAATGTTCCGATACAACTTTTGAACCAGGATAGTTAGAGAGATGATTTCTTCTATGTTGTACGTTGATTGTGGAATGGATTGTGGGAAATAACTTGCCATGACCCAGGTGTTCTTGAATTTTTTTTTTTTTCGAAAAAAATTTTCTGATCTTGAAATTTCCTCAAATCTGATTGCGTTGCCTTCTAATGTGTACTAAAAGAGTAAATCAGTAATCAGAATCAATATTCATTGTCGACTTTAATTTTTATAAGGAAAAATGTTCACGTCCTTAAACGCCTCTCCATCGTTACCCCGACTCCAAGACGATGTTAGACCGGAGCGGACGGTGTCAAATGCGACCGATCTCCCCGGTCTGGACTTAGCGAGATATTCCGACGTGAAATGTTCCGATACAAAAATTTAACTGTGATAGTTAGAGAGATGGTTCCTTTTGTGATGTACGTTGATTGTGTAATAGAATATGGAAATAAACTTGAGATGACCGAGGTCTTCTGGGATTTTTTTTTTTTTTCGAAAAATATTTTTCGATTTCGGAAATCCCTCAAATTTCATTGAGATATGTCCTAATGTGTTCTTAAAACTTAAATCAACAATCAGAATTAATATCCAAAAGTTATTTCATTTTTTATAAGGAAAAACGTTCACGTCCTTTCCGCTCCCAAAAAGTGAGATATCATAGAAAATATCGCTATATTTGTTGTTTACGGCCATACCACGCTGAAATTGCCAGTTCTCGTCAGAACACTGTGCTGAGAGGTTATACCCAAAATCGCTCCGTAGAGATAGTTGTGGAATTTGTGAACGTTAAAACTGACCTGTGAAAGTGACCGTTGTGTTAGACCAGACGGCGCCAAGCCGCATTCCAGAGCCAAGAATAGACTGAGTGAGTGACGAAATTTTACCTGCTCGGGTCCGAAAGGCCCTGAAACGGCCGAGTTTCGCGTGAAACCGACCGCTTTTGAATTCCTTTTTGAAAGGAATTTCAAAAATTTTATCAGAACTTTATTAAAATGATGGACGACCAGGAAATGAAACTCCCTTCAGATTCATCTGATAATGAAACTGACCCCCCGAGAGTCGCCAAAAAGAGAAGTCGAGTTGGAGATGTGGAAAACCCAAACTTCACGCATCCAACAACATCTATCAGGAAAAGGAAGGACAAAAAGACAATCCCTGTAGAAATCAAAAATAAATTTAACTACCTCAATCCAAATGAGGTAGAAGTCAATGCAGCATCCGTTGAAATTAGAAAAAATCAACGGAAACCCCCGCCAATAGTGGTCAACGGCGTTTTCAAAAAACACAATAAAACGGTGGCCGACATAACGAAAGTTATAAATGGCAAATTTTATATTAAATACAGTGCCATGAACTCCACCGTCTACACCGAGACGGTAGAAGACAGAAAGAAGTTAGAAAAATATTTTGATGAAAACGACGTAAAATACCACACTTACACCCCAAGGGAAGAAAAAACTCATGCTTTTACGCTGAGGGGACTGGATTCTGATCCAGACCTGGAAGAGATTAAAACTGAACTCCAGGAACTAGGAATTCCGGTTGTGGAAATCCACAAACTAAAAGCAACGAAATCACCGGCGTACATGGTCGTCACCGGAAATACGATAACGCTCCGGAAAATACAGAAGGAAGTCCGCGTTATTAATTATACAGCCGTTCGGTGGAACAAGTACTACACAAAAAGGGAAGTAATCCAATGTCACAACTGCCAGATGTGGGGACATGCCACGGCCAACTGCCATAGGACCCCAAACTGCCTCAAGTGCGCGGAAAATCACGCGACTCGCGAGTGCCCAAAATCTATGAATACGCCGGCAAAGTGCGCGAACTGTTTCGGGAGTCACCCCGCAAACAGTACCGAGTGCGCGATTTACGTGAACATCTGCAACCGCAGGGCGAGGAACGCCAAAACCGCCGCCCCTGCCGCCCCCAAAGTTTACCGCGAAGCTCCAATCCCGGCCGTGAATGTCTGGGAAGAAAGGAGAAAGGCCCAAGAGGCCAAACAAAAACCGGTAAGTGGCATGGCCAACCCCCAAACCACCCCCAAAACCCCCACCTCCCCCCCAACAAACAAAACTCATGACACAAATAACACAAATAACTTCCAAAACGCGTTTTACGAGCTGAAAAGCGAGTTCAACAGACTTAATCAATACGTGGACATACGACAACTACTGACAGACGTCAAAAGACTCAACCAGCAGCTGCAAAATGCAAGCCCCGCCGAAAGAAAGTACGTCATACTGGAATTCTTCCTCAATTTAAATGACTAAGTCATTAAAAATCGCGACTTGGAACGCGAATGGAGTCTCCCAAAAATTCCTGGAGATCTCCAATTTTCTAAATTACAACCAAATAGACATACTGACTATCAACGAGACAAAACTGAAAAACAACCACAAATTTTTCATTAAAGGATACCAGACATATAGGCAAGACAGACAAGACAACTCGGGATTCGGTGGAATCGCTATACTAGTAAAGAACATTATCGCATCCACCATTTTGCCTACCATCAACTGCACAATAGAGAACGCTAGCGTCCAGATTGATGGCAACTTAATCATAACGGCGGTGTATAATAGCCCCAGTCGCAAATTCAGTACCAACTGCCTAAGATTCCTATTTTCTAGGAAAAATAAAGTAATAGTTCTAGGCGATCTAAATGCTAAACACGAAGAATGGAACTGCAACTGCAGAAACACCAATGGAAATCGTCTATTCAGTTTCCTTGAAGCTAATGATGACGTAATTTTGAACATCCCTAACGGACACACTCATTTTCCAGACAATGGAAAAGCTCCGAGTACTATCGATTTAATACTCACTAAGAATATTAACTTGAATAGTATCCCGGACGCGAGTTGTCAGTTAGGGTCCGATCATAATCCAGTGATCTTCTCGGTCAATTATAGCAGCGAAAGAAACCCAACAAAATTAGTGTACGACTATTCGAACGCTGATTGGGCAAAATTTCGTACAATATTAGATAGTAAAATAACTATCAACAATAAAATCGAAACTGCTTCCGACATCGAACGGGAAATTGAAAAGTTTACGAAGGCCCTCAAGTACGCCCGCGATAAAACAATTTCCAAAAAACCGAGAGCTGAAGTAGCAGAAAAACTACCAGCCCATATTATCGACTTGATCAAGTTCAGGAATAAAATCAGAAAAAGGTGGCAATCCCACCAAAGACAAGTCGATAAAACACTCTTAAATTCATACACCCGCGAAATCCGAAACCACATAAAAATTTTCCAGAACGAAAGATGGGAACAGAAAATCTCCAGGCTAAATTCTAATAACAAAGATCTCTGGAAAACAGTCAAATCCAGTATTCAAAAATTCTCCCAAGTTCCCATCTTGGTCCAAAATTCCGCGAATTACATCACCGATAAAGAAAAAGCGGACGTACTTGCGGAAAACTTCGAAACCGCTCACCACATATCCCAGACCGATAGTCCAGAACAAGCAGACATACGGAAAAGAGTGGAAGACTTTATAAATTCGAACCGCTTCGTAAAGCCCGAAAATCATCTATTAACAAATCCATCGGAAATACGGGACGAAATTAAAAAGCTTCCACTAAACAAAGCGCCAGGAAAGGACGAAGTGGACAATAGACTGATCCGGAACCTATCCAGAAAGGCCATAGTTCAACTAAACTACATCATAAACGCTGTATTCAAATTTCAACACTGGCCTAGCTGTTGGAAAACAGCAGTAGTAACCCCTATCCCCAAAGCCGGGAAAGTCACAACTTCTCCCGGCAACTACCGTCCGATCAGTCTACTGTCTAACCTCAGCAAGCTGACCGAGAAAATCCTGTTAGGAAAAATAAAACATGTAATGAAAAACAATAAAATTCGCGATGACCATCAATTTGGCTTCAAGGAAAAACACAGCTCGACACAGCAAATCTGCCGAATCGTAGTCGACGTAATAAATAGTTTCAATAATAAAAACCACACGGTCATGCTCCTCCTCGACATCGAAAAGGCGTTCGACAAAGTTTGGATAGAGGGGCTGACCTACAAATTAATAAAACTTAAATTCCCGAAATTCCTCATAAAGACCATTTACTCATATCTCAATAACAGAAAATTCATAGTACGCGTAGGGAATGAAACATCCGCGCCCAAAAATATAAAAGCAGGAATTGTGCAGGGATCAGTCCTTGGACCTAGATTATTCAATATCTACGTCCAGGATATCCCGAAACATAACAAAACAAAAATCGCCCTCTTCGCGGATGACACGGCCATATATGCCCACTCATCCAGCGCTGAAGACGCCAATCGCGAGCTGAAAAACCATCTCGAAGTACTTATCAATTACTTCGACAGATGGAAAATAAAACTGAATGAGACCAAAGCAGAGCAGATCGTGTTTAGCAGAAGACGGAATGAAAAAGTAATCTTAGACAAATTAAAAATCAATAATACGGAAATTGTTCCAAAAAGCTCCGTTAAGTACCTGGGCATTGAATTGGACGAAAGGCTAAATTTCCACCGCCATATCAAAGCACAAATCCATAAAGGATACGCCATCAAAAAAGATACTGCATCCTCTATTGTGCAGTAAAAGTATGCTGAATGAAAAAAACAAATTGCTCATTTACAAAACATACATCCGGCCAGTAGTCACATACGCTGCGCCGGCATTTTGTCACCTTAGGCCCTTTCCAATAAGGCCCATTCAAAACCTTCAAAACAAAATCCTAAGATTGGCCTTGAGCAAGCCGTATTACACTAGGATATCCAAACTACATGAACTCGCGGATATTCCAACCATCCGCGAGTACCTAAACAAAGTATCTAGCGATTTCTACGAATTCCAGTGTAAATCCAACGCACTGACAAGACAAATTACGAAAACGCGACTCCACGCATCCCCTCACCCCCTCCCGTACCAATTCCTTCCCATATTCCTTAAACCTCCCTAAAAACCCACCCCAAACACCCAAAAACCCCCTATGAAAACCGCCATCTTCCAAGACCGGCCATGTCACATACCGACATTTTGAAAAATATGTCTTGACGACGAATCACAACGAAAGGTAGCGGCAGCCAATGCGAATGGCGTATCCATCGCCCTGTTATCGTAACAACCAATCGGTCCTACGGGTACTAGACCCAACAGCGACACGAACGGTGCTACGAGAAATGGGGACTGGCCACGACTAGCAAATGGCGGCCGTTAGCTGAATTGAGAATCGCCGTTTAGCATAACGGGAACCCCTTCCCAGACATGTATATAAAATTGTATATAAAAAATTTGTAAATGATTAAAACTGTACATAACTGTATATATATCCCCAACCCACCCCCCATCCCTCCCCAAATTACTTATATCAGGTTTTTTATTCCTAAATTTTTCCTGAAAATCCCCTATTATAATAAAATAAATAAATATATGATATCAAACAAAAATTCCCAAACACCCTGAAATTACTTAAAAATTTTTTATTATATGTATATGAAATGTAACTGATAATACCAGAATTATCTGGTAGGAACTGTATATAAACCCTTACTGTTGATTAACATGGCCTATATAGGCACATATCTGTAACTATCACAAAGACAAATAAAGCCCATTTGAAATTGAAATTGAAATTGAACACTGAAGCCAAGCAGCGTCGGGCGCGGTTAGTACTTGGATGGGTGACCGCTTGGGAACACCGCGTGCTGTAAAGCTTTTTTTTTACGTTCTGCATCGGTCTGCCGAGATAACGTGGTGCATCGGTATGATCGAGTTTACGTTCTGCATCGGTAAGATCGAGATTACGTGATGCATCGGTAAGATTGAGATTACGTGGTGCATCGGTAAGATCGAGTTTACGTGGTGCATCGGTAAGATCCAATTCACGTTCTGCATCGGTAAGATCCAGTTCACGTGGTGCATCGGTAAGATCGAGATTACGTGGTGCATCGGTAAGATCGAGTTTACGTGGTGCATCGGTAAGATCCAATTCACGTTCTGCATCGGTAAGATCCAGTTCACGTGGTGCATCGGTAAGATTGAGATTACGTGGTGCATCGGTAAGATCGAGTTTACGTGGTGCATCGGTAAGATCCAATTCACGTTCTGCATCGGTAAGATCCAGTTCACGTGGTGCATCGGTAAGATTGAGATTACGTGGTGCATCGGTAAGATCGAGTTTACGTGGTGCATCGGTAAGATCCAATTCACGTTCTGCATCGGTAAGATCCAGTTCACGTGGTGCATCGGTAAGATCGAGATTACGTGGTGCATCGGTAAGATCGAGTTTACGTGGTGCATCGGTAAGATCCAATTCACGTTCTGCATCGGTAAGATCCAGTTCACGTGGTGCATCGGTAAGATTGAGATTACGTGGTGCATCGGTAAGATCCAGTTCACGTGGTGCATCGGTAAGATGGAGATTACGTGGTGCATCGGTAAGATCGAGATTACGTGGTGCATCGGTAAGATCTACTTTACGTTCTGCATCGGTCTGCCCTTGTTTACGTGGTGCATCGGTAAGATCGAGATTACGTGAAGCATCGGTATGATCGAGTTTACGTTCTGCATCGGTCTGCCCGATATTACGTGGTGCATCGGTCTGCCCTAGTTTACGTGGTGCATCGGTTTGGACTTAGAGATATATTTTCGACGTGAAAATGTTCCGATACAACTTTTGAACCAGGATAGTTAGAGAGATGATTTTTTCTGGGATGTACGTGGATCGGGGAATGGATTGTGGGAAATAACTTGCCATGACCGAGGTGTCCTCGAATTTTTTTTTTTTTCGAAAAAAATTTTCTGATTGTGGAATTTTCTCAAATTTGATTTGGTTGCCTCCTAATGTGTTCTAAAAGAGTAAATCAGTAATCGGAATCGAAAAATATTTTTCGGATTTTTTTTTTTTTCGAAAAAAATTTTCTGATCGTGGAATTTCCTCAAATTCGATTTGGTTGCCTTCTAATGTGTTTTTAAAGCGTAAATCAGTAATCAGAATCAATATTCATTGTCGACTTTAATTTTTATAAGGAAAAATGTTCACGTCCTTAAACGCCTCCCCATCATCAGCCCGAGTCCAAGTCGATGTCAGTCCCGAGCGGACGGTGTCAGATACTACCTATCGCCGAGGTCTGGACTTGGCGAGATATTACGACGTGAAATGTTCCGATACAACTTTTGAACCAGGATAGTTAGAGAGATGATTTCTTCTATGTTGTACGTTGATTGTGGAATGAAATACGGAAAATAACTCGCCATGACCGAGGTGATTACGATTTTTTTTTTTTTTCGAAAAAAATTTTCTGATCGTGGAATTTTCTCAAATTTGATTTGGTTGCCTCCTTATATGTTCTAGTAGCGATAATCAACAATCAGAATCAAAATCCATGGTCGGGTTTGATTTTTATAAGGAAAAATGTTCACGTCCTTTTTTACAACCCCGACTCATTGACGATGTTAGAACCGAGCCGGCGGTGTCAGATACGACCGATCGCCCCGGTCCCGATCGTCATTTACGTTGTGCATCGGTCTGCCCGAGATTACGTGGTGCATCGGTCTGGACTTAGAGATATATTTTCGACGTGAAAATGTTCCGATACAACTTTTGAACTAGGATAGTTAGAGAGATGATTTTTTCTGGGATGTACGTTGATTGGGGAATGGATTGTGGGAAATAACTTGCCATGACCGAGGTGTTCTCGAATTTTTTTTTTTTTTTCGAAAAAAATTTTCTGATTGTGGAATTTTCTCAAATTTGATTTGGTTGCCTCCTAATGTGTTCTAATAGCGATAATCAACAATCAGAATCAAAATCCATGGTCGGGTTTGATTTTTATAAGGAATAATGTTCACGTCCTTTTTCGCCTATGTTCTTTTTCGACGTGAAAAGTTCCGATACAACTTTTGAACCAGGATAGTTAGAGAGATGATTTTTTCTGGGATGTATGTTGATTGACGTACGAAACTTGGAAAAAAAATAGAAAAGACCGAGGTACTCTAGAAAAAAAATTTATTGAAAATATTTTTTTGATTTCGGAATTAATTCGAAATTCATTCAGATGTCTTCTATCAATATCGCGAAAGAAAAAATCAATAATCAGAATCGATATTCATCTAAGATTATTTCCTTTTGGATTGTGTTAACATTCGGTACGATCTTGTCTACGTGATGCATCGGTTTGTTTCTCGGCTCTTGTGAGCAAGTTGGACACTCGAGACGGCCTCCATCGATCGGATTAGGCGGGCTTTATGTTAACGTGCTGCAATCGGTGTGATCTTTTTTTACGTCATGCATCGGTATAGCTTTAAATCGCGCCGTAAAGTCGTTCACGTCATGCATCGGTATCTTAAATCGCGCCGAAAAGTCGTTCACGTCATGCATCGGTATCTTAAATCGCGCCGTAAAGTCGTTCACGTCATGCATCGGTATCTTAAATCGAGCCGAAAAGTCGTTCACGTCATGCATCGGTGGCACAAAAAAAAGACGCCGATGCATGACGTGAGCCGACTTTTCGGCGCGATTTAAGATACCGATGCATGACGTGAACGACTTTACGGCGCGATTTAAGATACCGATGCATGACGTGAACCGACTTTTCGGCATGAAGTCAGCTAAAATTATCGTGTGCATCTTGGGTCGGTCCACGTACCGTAGATCAGAGAGGGACGACGTACATACATCGGATACATTTGTATCCAACAAGTTACGATCGTCGTCTGATCCAGCGGTAATCGGACCTACTCTCGTGAATTTATTTTGCCCCTTGAATATTTTGTACCGATGCACGACGTGAAGTCGACTTTTCGGCATGGTTTAAGCTAAAATTATCGTGTGCATCTTGGGTAGGCCCACTTACTACAGATCAGAGAGGGACGACGT
>NC_059508.1:35522929-35525429 GCF_914767665.1 Harmonia axyridis
CTAACCTTTGGCGGCTCATAAAATCACGTACCTTACGCGAGGGAGTTAGCCTACTCAAAGGCGTCTATTATCTCCTGCTCCGTATGGCGGAATCATGCGAATCCAAGCAAAGTGCTTCGGTGTTTCGGGGGTGCGCTCATGAAAGCTCATCCGCAACGCGCGACAACTGGCACATTAAAGCGATCGGACGTCGTTCAGATTTCTCGGACACGACGATCGCATGTCTACAGTCATGGGCGCAGATCGAGCAATACCACGACACCACAATATATGCTTTCGCAATTCAAGACGGCGCGTTACGAAAACAAACTCCTCATCATTCCAACACACGAGGCGTCGAAACGACAGAACGTTGATCGTCACGCGGCAAACCGTCCAACTCGCCCAAATGACCTTCGGTACAGGATCAACGTTAGACGACCTTTACGTCGTCACTTCGTCAAGCCATAACGTCTGGCCGGGCAGTCTTTGTAATGGAACCGACCCTCAGTCAGGAGTGGTCCGAGGACAGTGTCCGAGGACCGCAATGTGCGTTCGAAATGTCGATGTTCATGTGTCCTGCAGTTCGCATGTTGACGCGCAATTAGCTGCGTTCTTCATCGACCACGAGCCAAGTGATCCACCGTTCAGGGTAATCTTTTATGTTCGATTTCTCGGTACTAGTCGCAATGGACTTTCCCTCGAAATACGAGACGCCAACTGCGAACCTCCTCGAGAATGACATTCCAATGACTGAGACGACCCACTGAAGGGTCAATACGTCAGTCGATCGGCGCAAAATCTTCGGTTCAACTAGTTTGCGTACTAATCTAGTGACAATTATCGTAAAAAATTCGGACGGAGACAAACGTCGCAGACAATCCCGAAAGAGCATAAAAACGCTAATGTAACGGGCGTCGCACAACGTCGACGTCTTCGTCCCTGGAATAGATCGTCCTACCGAAGTCCGTAGACAACGGTAACGACTGATCGATTTCGGGCGAGAATCTTTAAAACCTGCAGCCGGCTCCTCGTTCCGTGCCAAACACGAAACTTCGCCCAGCCACGAACGCGGCAATCCAAGCGCTTCGAATCCTTATTCCGAGCACATCACGAGACTTCGCCCAACTACGAACGTCAGCATAAGCAGCCGGCTCCTCGTTCCATCAAGGAACTTCGCCCAACCACAAACGCCGACATAAGCGGCCGGCTCCTCATTTCGTGAGCATCTCTAAACATGGACCTACAACGAAGGCTGCACACACGTGCGGCCGGCTCCTCGTTTCGAGGATATCACAAGACTTCGCCCAACCACGAACGTCAGCATAAGCAAGCCGGCTCCTCGTTCCGTCAAGGAACTTCGCCCAACCACAAACGCCGACATAGGCGGCCGGCTCCTCATCTCGTAAACATCACGAAACTTCGCCCAACCACACGAACGCAAAGCCAGCGGCCGGCTCCTCGTTCCGTGCACATCACGAAACTTCGCCCAACCACAAAACTCTACGTGCGTTCTAGGTACCCGGATAATCGGTCTAAACGATCGCATCCATATAGGGTTCCGGTCATAATCGTCTAACCAAATGCTCACATAATCTGCGATCGTTCTGAAACGACGGACGTAAGCCAAGAGGAGACGCCGACCAGATGTTTAACGTCGATCGGGCAACGTGATAGCTCACTATTATCTCACGGCGCCGCTCCCACAAAATGTTAAGGAAGGCTAATCCGATCGATTGAAGCTACCTCGAGCCAACTGCTTGATCGACGATGACGGTTTCGGTTTCTAAAACTTGATTAATGTTTTTGTTTGTATAATGAAATACGCACAAAACAAATCTTGTTAATGATCCTTCCGCAGGTTCACCTACGGAAACCTTGTTACGACTTTTACTTCCTCTAAATGATCAAGTTTGGTCATCTTCCCAGCAACAGCGGTGACGCCGAAACGCCACCGCGTACCGGTCCGAAGACCTCACTAAATCATTCAATCGGTAGTAGCGACGGGCGGTGTGTACAAAGGGCAGGGACGTAATCAACGCGAGCTTATGACTCGCGCTTACTGGGAATTCCTCGTTCATGGGGAACAATTGCAAGCCCCAATCCCTAGCACGAAGGAGGTTTCAACGGGTTACCCGGTCCTCTCGGACAGGGAAGACACGCTGATTCCTTCAGTGTAGCGCGCGTGCGGCCCAGAACATCTAAGGGCATCACAGACCTGTTATTGCTCAATCTCGTGCGGCTAGAAGCCGCCTGTCCCTCTAAGAAGAATATAATGTACGCAGACAGTAAAAACCCACCGACCGAAGCCGGGGGCCTTTGAGGATGTCTAATACGCCTAGTTAGCAGGCTAGAGTCTCGTTCGTTATCGGAATTAACCAGACAAATCGCTCCACCAACTAAGAACGGCCATGCACCACCACCCACCGAATCAAGAAAGAGCTCTCAATCTGTCAATCCTTCCGGTGTCCGGGCCTGGTGAGGTTTCCCGTGTTGAGTCAAATTAAGCCGCAGGCTCCAC
>NC_059508.1:35526837-35529337 GCF_914767665.1 Harmonia axyridis
CTTCCCCAACAAGCCCGACACGCCACAATCCTCAGAGCCAATCCTTATCCCGAAGTTACGGATCTAATTTGCCGACTTCCCTTACCTACATTATTCTATCGACTAGAGGCTCTTTACCTTGGAGACCAGCTGCGGATATGGGTACGAGCCGGCGCGACGCCTACACGTGGCCCTCTCCCGGATTTTCAAGGTCCGAGGAGAAGATCCGGACACCGCCGCAAATGCGGTGCTCTTCGCGTTCCAAACCATATCTCCCTGCTAGAGGATTCCATGGAACTCGAACGCTTATGCAGAAAAGAAAACTCTTCCCGGATCTCTCGACGGCGTCTCCGGGTCCTTTTGGGTTGCCCCGACGAACTCTCTTACGAGGGCCCGGTTTAATTTCGGTTCCGCTGCCGGGTTCCGGAATAGGAACCGGATTCCCTTTCGCCCGACGGGCGTGCGTCACGCGTCAAGATGCATAGCATTTCTGCCACCACTTATAAACACGATTAACAACGCCACATCAACATCGGCTTTCGCCTAGGGCTTAGGATCGACTGACTCGTGTGCAACGGCTGTTCACACGAAACCCTTCTCCACCTCAGCTCTCCAGGGCCTCGCTGGAGTATTTGCTACTACCACCAAGATCTGCACCGAAGGCGGCTCCAGACGGCCTCACGGCCAGCCCTTCTGCGCTCACCTCCGCGACCCTCCTACTCATCAGGGCTTCATGACCGCCCCGAAGGGCGACCGCACATGCCACTGACGGCCGAGTATAAGCACGACGCTTCAGCGCCATCCATTTTCAGGGCTAGTAACTTCGGCAGGTGAGTTGTTACACACTCCTTGGCGGATTCCGACTTCCATGGCCACCGTCCTGCTGTCTTAAGTTACCAACGCCTTTCATGGTATCCCATAAGCGTCGATTTAGGCGCTTTAACTCGGCGTTTGGTTCATCCCACAGCGCCAGTTCTGCTTACCAAAAATGGCCCACTTGGCACTCTGATCCGAAATCTCGCGGCTTCACATTCAAGCAAGCCGGAGATCTCACCCATTTAAAGTTTGAGAATAGGTTGAGGTCGTTTCGACCCCAATGCCTCTAATCATTCGCTTTACCGGATGAGACTCGTATGCAACGAGCGCCAGCTATCCTGAGGGAAACTTCGGAGGGAACCAGCTACTAGATGGTTCGATTAGTCTTTCGCCCCTATACCCAGTTCCGACGATCGATTTGCACGTCAGAATCGCTACGGACCTCCATCAGGGTTTCCCCTGACTTCGTCCTGACCAGGCATAGTTCACCATCTTTCGGGTCCCAGCGTGTACGCTCTTGGTGCGCCTCCTCTCGCAATGAGAATGAGGCGCCCCGGGAATGCGGGTCAGTCATGGAGACCGACCATCTTCCCTTAGTTCACATAAAGTGAACCGTTACTTTCATTGCGCCTTTAGGTTTAGTGATTCCCAATGACTCGCGCACACGCTAGACTCCTTGGTCCGTGTTTCAAGACGGGTCCTGAAAGTACCCAAAGCAATAGCGTCGCTGATCGGCGTTTCAAGAGGTCTGTCCAAGAACACCGCGGCGAACAGTCGCAAACGGACGGAATCGGCACTAGGTCCGATCGCCATCACAATTCACATACTTGCCACGGGCCGGACGCGAACTAAGTCGCGGCCTCCCGCCATCAGTAAACCGTCGAGCGAGCTGTTCGGAAACCCAGTGTCCGTAAACATCGGAAAATCCGAGCTCACGGGCTACACTCGAGACCGTAGAACAGCACCCAACGGATCGCGACGACCTACTAGGGGAGAAGTGCACGCGTCCGAAGCCGGAGATGAACCGAAGGGAACAGCCAACGCGAACGTCGCCGTTTCCACAGTCAGTAAATCCCAACAACAGGCGCGAATGAATCTCCCCATTCGACCTTTCGGGTTTCTCAGGTTTACCCCTGAACGGTTTCACGTACTCTTGAACTCTCTCTTCAAAGTTCTTTTCAACTTTCCCTCACGGTACTTGTTCGCTATCGGTCTCGTGGTTATATTTAGCCTTAGATGGAGTTTACCACCCACTTAGGGCTGCACTCTCAAGCAACCCGACTCTAAGAAGAGATCCTCTAGCAAGCCGCAGCGGTCGCTACGGGCCTGGCACCCTCTATGGGCGATGGCCCCATTCAAGATGGACTTGAACGCGCCGCGAACTCGCCAGATAATGGATCCTTCCAAACACCACATCTCCCGGCGACCGGTTACGATCGCGGGATTCAGTGCTGGGCTAATCCCTGTTCGCTCGCCGCTACTAAGGGAATCCTAGTTAGTTTCTTTTCCTCCGCTTAATAATATGCTTAAATTCAGCGGGTAGTCTCACCTGTCCTGAGGTCGTATGTTCAAATCATCGAAACGTTCCGAAACTAACCTTTGGCGGCTCATAAAATCACGTACCTTACGCGAGGGAGTTAGCCTACTCAAAGGCGTCTATTATCTCCTGCTCCGTATGGCGGATCATGCGAATCCAAGCAAAGTG
>NC_059508.1:35534337-35546837 GCF_914767665.1 Harmonia axyridis
CAGTCTCGACGCACCCAACACTCTTTCAAAGTCGGATTACTCGGACTCAATCTGAAAATGGACCGATGCATGACGTCAACACTTAGCCCGCCTCGTCTGATCTATCTAAGCCATCTCGACCCACCCAACACGCCTTCCAAGTCGGATCACTCGGACTTCGATCTGAAAATCTCCGGACTCATTTTTATGAATATCCCCAGTCAGTAAGAACGTTATTTCGCCAATATATACCAACAATAAACCATATTCCAATAGCTGAACCAAAAATATAATTCCCGATCCAAACGTTCTGCATCGCCCAACGCGACCACCTTCCCTATATATGTCAGGAGAGCACAGGGTTCCCCTCCAGACAACACTTACGCTCTATCCCCGACTCTCGGTCGATCGATAGGCCAGGTCAGCGGTGTCTGTTTCGGCCGAAGCTCGGACTTTGGTCAAAATGTTCCGATACAAAATTTGAACCAAGATAGATACAGATATGATTCCTTCTTAAATATACGTTGATTATCGAACAGAATATGGTAAATATTTTGCGATGACCGAGGATTTCATGAATTTTTTTTTTTTTTCGAAAAAATTTTCTATTATCGGAATTTCCTCAAATTTCATTTGGTTGCCTCCTAATGCTTATTAAAAATGATAACCAACAATCAGAATCATTATTTATCATTTATTTCAATTTTTATAATGAAAAACGTTCACGTCCTTTCGCGCCTCTCGATCGTCGTTTACGTGATGCATCGGTCAGCCCTAGTTTACGTGGTGCATCGGTAAGATCGAGTTCACGTTCTGCATCGGTCTGCCCGAGTTTACGTGGTGCATCGGTAAGATCGAGATTACGTGGTGCATCGGTAAGATCGAGTTCACGTTCTGCATCGGTCTGCCTGAGTTTACGTGGTGCATCGGTATGATCGAGTTTACGTTCTGCATCGGTGTGATCTAGTTTACGTTGTGCATCGGTAAGATCGAGATTACGTGAAGCATCGGTATGATCGAGTTTACGTTCTGCATCGGTCTGGACTCTGAGATATATTTTCGACGTGAAAATGTTCCGATACAACTTTTGAACCAGGATAGTTAGAGAGATGATTTTTTCTGGGATGTACGTTGATTGGGGAATGGATTGTGGAAAATAACTTGCCATGACCGAGGTGTTCTCGAATTTTTTTTTTTTTTCGAAAAATATTTTCTGATTTTGGATTTCACTCAAATTTGATTTCGTTGCCTTCTAATGTGTTCTAAAAGAGTAAATCAGTAATCAGAATCGAAAAATATTTTTCGGATTTTTTTTTTTTTGAAAAAAAATTTTCTGATTTTGGAATTTCCTCAAATTTGATTTGGTTGCCTTCTAATGTGTTTTTAAAGCGTAAATCAGTAATCAGAATCAATATTCATTGTCGACTTTAATTTTTATAAGGAAAAATGTTCACGTCCTTAAACGCCTCCCCATCATTAGCCCGAGTCCAAGTCGATGTCAGTCCCGAGCGGACGGTGTCAGATACTACCTATCGCCCCGGTCTGGACTTGGCGAGGTATTTCGACGTGAAATGTTCCGATACAACTTTTGAACCAGGATAGTTAGAGAGATGATTTCTTCTATGTTGTACGTTGATTGTGGAATGGATTGTGGGAAATAACTTGCCATGACCCAGGTGTTCTTGAATTTTTTTTTTTTTCGAAAAAAATTTTCTGATCTTGAAATTTCCTCAAATCTGATTGCGTTGCCTTCTAATGTGTACTAAAAGAGTAAATCAGTAATCAGAATCAATATTCATTGTCGACTTTAATTTTTATAAGGAAAAATGTTCACGTCCTTAAACGCCTCTCCATCGTTACCCCGACTCCAAGACGATGTTAGACCGGAGCGGACGGTGTCAAATGCGACCGATCTCCCCGGTCTGGACTTAGCGAGATATTCCGACGTGAAATGTTCCGATACAAAAATTTAACTGTGATAGTTAGAGAGATGGTTCCTTTTGTGATGTACGTTGATTGTGTAATAGAATATGGAAATAAACTTGAGATGACCGAGGTCTTCTGGGATTTTTTTTTTTTTTCGAAAAATATTTTTCGATTTCGGAAATCCCTCAAATTTCATTGAGATATGTCCTAATGTGTTCTTAAAACTTAAATCAACAATCAGAATTAATATCCAAAAGTTATTTCATTTTTTATAAGGAAAAACGTTCACGTCCTTTCCGCTCCCAAAAAGTGAGATATCATAGAAAATATCGCTATATTTGTTGTTTACGGCCATACCACGCTGAAATTGCCAGTTCTCGTCAGAACACTGTGCTGAGAGGTTATACCCAAAATCGCTCCGTAGAGATAGTTGTGGAATTTGTGAACGTTAAAACTGACCTGTGAAAGTGACCGTTGTGTTAGACCAGACGGCGCCAAGCCGCATTCCAGAGCCAAGAATAGACTGAGTGAGTGACGAAATTTTACCTGCTCGGGTCCGAAAGGCCCTGAAACGGCCGAGTTTCGCGTGAAACCGACCGCTTTTGAATTCCTTTTTGAAAGGAATTTCAAAAATTTTATCAGAACTTTATTAAAATGATGGACGACCAGGAAATGAAACTCCCTTCAGATTCATCTGATAATGAAACTGACCCCCCGAGAGTCGCCAAAAAGAGAAGTCGAGTTGGAGATGTGGAAAACCCAAACTTCACGCATCCAACAACATCTATCAGGAAAAGGAAGGACAAAAAGACAATCCCTGTAGAAATCAAAAATAAATTTAACTACCTCAATCCAAATGAGGTAGAAGTCAATGCAGCATCCGTTGAAATTAGAAAAAATCAACGGAAACCCCCGCCAATAGTGGTCAACGGCGTTTTCAAAAAACACAATAAAACGGTGGCCGACATAACGAAAGTTATAAATGGCAAATTTTATATTAAATACAGTGCCATGAACTCCACCGTCTACACCGAGACGGTAGAAGACAGAAAGAAGTTAGAAAAATATTTTGATGAAAACGACGTAAAATACCACACTTACACCCCGAGGGAAGAAAAAACTCATGCTTTTACGCTGAGGGGACTGGATTCTGATCCAGACCTGGAAGAGATTAAAACTGAACTCCAGGAACTAGGAATTCCGGTTGTGGAAATCCACAAACTAAAAGCAACGAAATCACCGGCGTACATGGTCGTCACCGGAAATACGATAACGCTCCGGAAAATACAGAAGGAAGTCCGCGTTATTAATTATACAGCCGTTCGGTGGAACAAGTACTACACAAAAAGGGAAGTAATCCAATGTCACAACTGCCAGATGTGGGGACATGCCACGGCCAACTGCCATAGGACCCCAAACTGCCTCAAGTGCGCGGAAAATCACGCGACTCGCGAGTGCCCAAAATCAATGAATACGCCGGCAAAGTGCGCGAACTGTTTCGGGAGTCACCCCGCAAACAGTACCGAGTGCGCGATTTACGTGAACATCTGCAACCGCAGGGCGAGGAACGCCAAAACCGCCGCCCCTGCCGCCCCCAAAGTTTACCGCGAAGCTCCAATCCCGGCCGTGAATGTCTGGGAAGAAAGGAGAAAGGCCCAAGAGGCCAAACAAAAACCGGTAAGTGGCATGGCCAACCCCCAAACCACCCCCAAAACCCCAACTTCCCCCCCAACAAACAAAACTCATGACACAAATAACACAAATAACTTCCAAAACGCGTTTTACGAGCTGAAAAGCGAGTTCAACAGACTTAATCAATACGTGGACATACGACAACTACTGACAGACGTCAAAAGACTCAACCAGCAGCTGCAAAATGCAAGCCCCGCCGAAAGAAAGTACGTCATACTGGAATTCTTCCTCAATTTAAATGACTAAGTCATTAAAAATCGCGACTTGGAACGCGAATGGAGTCTCCCAAAAATTCCTGGAGATCTCCAATTTTCTAAATTACAACCAAATAGACATACTGACTATCAACGAGACAAAACTGAAAAACAACCACAAATTTTTCATTAAAGGATACCAGACATATAGGCAAGACAGACAAGACAACTCTGGATTCGGTGGAATCGCTATACTAGTTAAGAACATTATCGCATCCACCATTTTGCCTACCATCAACTGCACAATAGAGAACGCTAGCGTCCAGATTGATGGCAACTTAATCATAACGGCGGTGTATAATAGCCCCAGTCGCAAATTCAGTACCAACTGCCTAAGATTCCTATTTTCTAGGAAAAATAAAGTAATAGTTCTAGGCGATCTAAATGCTAAACACGAAGAATGGAACTGCAACTGCAGAAACACCAATGGAAATCGTCTATTCAGTTTCCTTGAAGCTAATGATGACGTAATTTTGAACATCCCTAACGGACACACTCATTTTCCAGACAATGGAAAAGCTCCGAGTACTATCGATTTAATACTCACTAAGAATATTAACTTGAATAGTATCCCGGACGCGAGTTGTCAGTTAGGGTCCGATCATAATCCAGTGATCTTCTCGGTCAATTATAGCAGCGAAAGAAACCCAACAAAATTAGTGTACGACTATTCGAACGCTGATTGGGCAAAATTTCGTACAATATTAGATAGTAAAATAACTATCAACAATAAAATCGAAACTGCTTCCGACATCGAACGGGAAATTGAAAAGTTTACGAAGGCCCTCAAGTACGCCCGCGATAAAACAATTTCCAAAAAACCGAGAGCTGAAGTAGCAGAAAAACTACCAGCCCATATTATCGACTTGATCAAGTTCAGGAATAAAATCAGAAAAAGGTGGCAATCCCACCAAAGACAAGTCGATAAAACACTCTTAAACTCATACACCCGCGAAATCCGAAACCACATAAAAATTTTCCAGAACGAAAGATGGGAACAGAAAATCTCCAGGCTAAATTCTAATAACAAAGATCTCTGGAAAACAGTCAAATCCAGTATTCAAAAATTCTCCCAAGTTCCCATCTTGGTCCAAAATTCCGCGAATTACATCACCGATAAAGAAAAAGCGGACGTACTTGCGGAAAACTTCGAAACCGCTCACCACATATCCCAGACCGATAGTCCAGAACAAGCAGACATACGGAAAAGAGTGGAAGACTTTATAAATTCGAACCGCTTCGTAAAGCCCGAAAATCATCTATTAACAAATCCATCGGAAATACGGGACGAAATTAAAAAGCTTCCACTAAACAAAGCGCCAGGAAAGGACGAAGTGGACAATAGACTGATCCGGAACCTATCCAGAAAGGCCATAGTTCAACTGAACTACATCATAAACGCTGTATTCAAATTTCAACACTGGCCTAGCTGTTGGAAAACAGCAGTAGTAACCCCTATCCCCAAAACCGGGAAAGTCACAACTTCTCCCGGCAACTACCGTCCGATCAGTCTACTGTCTAACCTCAGCAAGCTGACCGAGAAAATCCTGTTAGGAAAAATAAAACATGTAATGAAAAACAATAAAATTCGCGATGACCATCAATTTGGCTTCAAGGAAAAACACAGCTCGACACAGCAAATCTGCCGAATCGTAGTCGACGTAATAAATAGTTTCAATAATAAAAACCACACGGTCATGCTCCTCCTCGACATCGAAAAGGCGTTCGACAAAGTTTGGATAGAGGGGCTGACCTACAAATTAATAAAACTTAAATTCCCGAAATTCCTCATAAAGACCATTTACTCATATCTCAATAACAGAAAATTCATAGTACGCGTAGGGAATGAAACATCCGCGCCCAAAAATATAAAAGCAGGAATTGTGCAGGGATCAGTCCTTGGACCTAGATTATTCAATATCTACGTCCAGGATATCCCGAAACATAACAAAACAAAAATCGCCCTCTTCGCGGATGACACGGCCATATATGCCCACTCATCCAGCGCTGAAGACGCCAATCGCGAGCTGAAAAACCATCTCGAAGTACTTATCAATTACTTCGACAGATGGAAAATAAAACTGAATGAGACCAAAGCAGAGCAGATCGTGTTTAGCAGAAGACGGAATGAAAAAGTAATCTTAGACAAATTAAAAATCAATAATACGGAAATTGTTCCAAAAAGCTCCGTTAAGTACCTGGGCATTGAATTGGACGAAAGGCTAAATTTCCACCGCCATATCAAAGCACAAATCCATAAAGGATACGCCATCAAAAAGATACTGCATCCTCTATTGTGCAGTAAAAGTATGCTGAATGAAAAAAACAAATTGCTCATTTACAAAACATACATCCGGCCAGTAGTCACATACGCTGCGCCGGCATTTTGTCACCTTAGGCCCTTTCCAATAAGGCCCATTCAAAACCTTCAAAACAAAATCCTAAGATTGGCCTTGAGCAAGCCGTATTACACTAGGATATCCAAACTACATGAACTCGCGGATATTCCAACCATCCGCGAGTACCTAAACAAAGTATCTAGCGATTTCTACGAATTCCAGTGTAAATCCAACGCACTGACAAGACAAATTACGAAAACGCGACTCCACGCATCCCCTCACCCCCTCCCGTACCAATTCCTTCCCATATTCCTTAAACCTCCCTAAAAACCCACCCCAAACACCCAAAAACCCCTATGAAAACCGCCATCTTCCAAGACCGGCCATGTCACATACCGACATTTTGAAAAATATGTCTTGACGACGAATCACAACGAAAGGTAGCGGCAGCCAATGCGAATGGCGTATCCATCGCCCTGTTATCGTAACAACCAATCGGTCCTACGGGTACTAGACCCAACAGCGACACGAACGGTGCTACGAGAAATGGGGACTGGCCACGACTAGCAAATGGCGGCCGTTAGCTGAATTGAGAATCGCCGTTTAGCATAACGGGAACCCCTTCCCAGACATGTATATAAAATTGTATATAAAAATTTGTAAATGATAAAACTGTACATAACTGTATATATATCCCCAACCCACCCCCCATCCCTCCCCAAATTACTTATATCAGGTTTTTTATTCCTAAATTTTTCCTGAAAATCCCCTATTATAATAAAATAAATAAATATACGATATCAAACAAAAATTCCCAAACACCCTGAAATTACTTAAAAATTTTTTATTATATGTATATGAAATGTAACTGATAATACCAGAATTATCTGGTAGGAACTGTATATAAACCCTTATTGTTGATAAACATGGCCTATATAGGCACATATCTGTAACTATCACAAAGACAAATAAAGACCATTTGAAATTGAAATTGAAATTGAACACTGAAGCCAAGCAGCGTCGGGCGCGGTTAGTACTTGGATGGGTGACCGCTTGGGAACACCGCGTGCTGTAAGCTTTTTTTTTACGTTCTGCATCGGTCTGCCGAGATAACGTGGTGCATCGGTATGATCGAGTTTACGTTCTGCATCGGTAAGATCGAGATTACGTGATGCATCGGTAAGATTGAGATTACGTGGTGCATCGGTAAGATCGAGTTTACGTGGTGCATCGGTAAGATCCAATTCACGTTCTGCATCGGTAAGATCCAGTTCACGTGGTGCATCGGTAAGATCGAGATTACGTGGTGCATCGGTAAGATCGAGTTTACGTGGTGCATCGGTAAGATCCAATTCACGTTCTGCATCGGTAAGATCCAGTTCACGTGGTGCATCGGTAAGATTGAGATTACGTGGTGCATCGGTAAGATCGAGTTTACGTGGTGCATCGGTAAGATCCAATTCACGTTCTGCATCGGTAAGATCCAGTTCACGTGGTGCATCGGTAAGATTGAGATTACGTGGTGCATCGGTAAGATCGAGTTTACGTGGTGCATCGGTAAGATCCAATTCACGTTCTGCATCGGTAAGATCCAGTTCACGTGGTGCATCGGTAAGATCGAGATTACGTGGTGCATCGGTAAGATCGAGTTTACGTGGTGCATCGGTAAGATCCAATTCACGTTCTGCATCGGTAAGATCCAGTTCACGTGGTGCATCGGTAAGATTGAGATTACGTGGTGCATCGGTAAGATCCAGTTCACGTGGTGCATCGGTAAGATGGAGATTACGTGGTGCATCGGTAAGATCGAGATTACGTGGTGCATCGGTAAGATCTACTTTACGTTCTGCATCGGTCTGCCCTTGTTTACGTGGTGCATCGGTAAGATCGAGATTACGTGAAGCATCGGTATGATCGAGTTTACGTTCTGCATCGGTCTGCCCGATATTACGTGGTGCATCGGTCTGCCCTAGTTTACGTGGTGCATCGGTTTGGACTTAGAGATATATTTTCGACGTGAAAATGTTCCGATACAACTTTTGAACCAGGATAGTTAGAGAGATGATTTTTTCTGGGATGTACGTGGATCGGGGAATGGATTGTGGGAAATAACTTGCCATGACCGAGGTGTCCTCGAATTTTTTTTTTTTTTCGAAAAAAATTTTCTGATTGTGGAATTTTCTCAAATTTGATTTGGTTGCCTCCTAATGTGTTCTAAAAGAGTAAATCAGTAATCGGAATCGAAAAATATTTTTCGGATTTTTTTTTTTTTCGAAAAAAATTTTCTGATCGTGGAATTTCCTCAAATTCGATTTGGTTGCCTTCTAATGTGTTTTTAAAGCGTAAATCAGTAATCAGAATCAATATTCATTGTCGACTTTAATTTTTATAAGGAAAAATGTTCACGTCCTTAAACGCCTCCCCATCATCAGCCCGAGTCCAAGTCGATGTCAGTCCCGAGCGGACGGTGTCAGATACTACCTATCGCCGAGGTCTGGACTTGGCGAGATATTACGACGTGAAATGTTCCGATACAACTTTTGAACCAGGATAGTTAGAGAGATGATTTCTTCTATGTTGTACGTTGATTGTGGAATGAAATACGGAAAATAACTCGCCATGACCGAGGTGATTACGATTTTTTTTTTTTTTCGAAAAAAATTTTCTGATCGTGGAATTTTCTCAAATTTGATTTGGTTGCCTCCTTATATGTTCTAGTAGCGATAATCAACAATCAGAATCAAAATCCATGGTCGGGTTTGATTTTTATAAGGAAAAATGTTCACGTCCTTTTTTACAACCCCGACTCATTGACGATGTTAGAACCGAGCCGGCGGTGTCAGATACGACCGATCGCCCCGGTCCCGATCGTCATTTACGTTGTGCATCGGTCTGCCCGAGATTACGTGGTGCATCGGTATGATCGAGTTTACGTGGTGCATCGGTAAGATCCAATTCACGTTCTGCATCGGTAAGATCCAATTCACGTTCTGCATCGGTAAGATCCAGTTCACGTGGTGCATCGGTAAGATGGAGATTACGTGGTGCATCGGTAAGATCGAGATTACGTGGTGCATCGGTAAGATCTACTTTACGTTCTGCATCGGTCTGCCCTTGTTTACGTGGTGCATCGGTAAGATCGAGATTACGTGAAGCATCGGTATGATCGAGTTTACGTTCTGCATCGGTCTGCCCGATATTACGTGGTGCATCGGTCTGCCCTAGTTTACGTGGTGCATCGGTTTGGACTTAGAGATATATTTTCGACGTGAAAATGTTCCGATACAACTTTTGAACCAGGATAGTTAGAGAGATGATTTTTTCTGGGATGTACGTGGATCGGGGAATGGATTGTGGGAAATAACTTGCCATGACCGAGGTGTCCTCGAATTTTTTTTTTTTTCGAAAAAAATTTTCTGATTGTGGAATTTTCTCAAATTTGATTTGGTTGCCTCCTAATGTGTTCTAAAAGAGTAAATCAGTAATCGGAATCGAAAAATATTTTTCGGATTTTTTTTTTTTTCGAAAAAAATTTTCTGATCGTGGAATTTCCTCAAATTCGATTTGGTTGCCTTCTAATGTGTTTTTAAAGCGTAAATCAGTAATCAGAATCAATATTCATTGTCGACTTTAATTTTTATAAGGAAAAATGTTCACGTCCTTAAACGCCTCCCCATCATCAGCCCGAGTCCAAGTCGATGTCAGTCCCGAGCGGACGGTGTCAGATACTACCTATCGCCGAGGTCTGGACTTGGCGAGATATTACGACGTGAAATGTTCCGATACAACTTTTGAACCAGGATAGTTAGAGAGATGATTTCTTCTATGTTGTACGTTGATTGTGGAATGAAATACGGAAAATAACTCGCCATGACCGAGGTGATTACGATTTTTTTTTTTTTTCGAAAAAAATTTTCTGATCGTGGAATTTTCTCAAATTTGATTTGGTTGCCTCCTTATATGTTCTAGTAGCGATAATCAACAATCAGAATCAAAATCCATGGTCGGGTTTGATTTTTATAAGGAAAAATGTTCACGTCCTTTTTTACAACCCCGACTCATTGACGATGTTAGAACCGAGCCGGCGGTGTCAGATACGACCGATCGCCCCGGTCCCGATCGTCATTTACGTTGTGCATCGGTCTGCCCGAGATTACGTGGTGCATCGGTATGATCGAGTTTACGTGGTGCATCGGTAAGATCCAATTCACGTTCTGCATCGGTAAGATCCAATTCACGTTCTGCATCGGTAAGATCCAGTTCACGTGGTGCATCGGTAAGATGGAGATTACGTGGTGCATCGGTAAGATCGAGATTACGTGGTGCATCGGTAAGATCTACTTTACGTTCTGCATCGGTCTGCCCTTGTTTACGTGGTGCATCGGTAAGATCGAGATTACGTGAAGCATCGGTATGATCGAGTTTACGTTCTGCATCGGTCTGCCCGATATTACGTGGTGCATCGGTCTGCCCTAGTTTACGTGGTGCATCGGTTTGGACTTAGAGATATATTTTCGACGTGAAAATGTTCCGATACAACTTTTGAACCAGGATAGTTAGAGAGATGATTTTTTCTGGGATGTACGTGGATCGGGGAATGGATTGTGGGAAATAACTTGCCATGACCGAGGTGTCCTCGAATTTTTTTTTTTTTCGAAAAAAATTTTCTGATTGTGGAATTTTCTCAAATTTGATTTGGTTGCCTCCTAATGTGTTCTAAAAGAGTAAATCAGTAATCGGAATCGAAAAATATTTTTCGGATTTTTTTTTTTTTCGAAAAAAATTTTCTGATCGTGGAATTTCCTCAAATTCGATTTGGTTGCCTTCTAATGTGTTTTTAAAGCGTAAATCAGTAATCAGAATCAATATTCATTGTCGACTTTAATTTTTATAAGGAAAAATGTTCACGTCCTTAAACGCCTCCCCATCATCAGCCCGAGTCCAAGTCGATGTCAGTCCCGAGCGGACGGTGTCAGATACTACCTATCGCCGAGGTCTGGACTTGGCGAGATATTACGACGTGAAATGTTCCGATACAACTTTTGAACCAGGATAGTTAGAGAGATGATTTCTTCTATGTTGTACGTTGATTGTGGAATGAAATACGGAAAATAACTCGCCATGACCGAGGTGATTACGATTTTTTTTTTTTTTCGAAAAAAATTTTCTGATCGTGGAATTTTCTCAAATTTGATTTGGTTGCCTCCTTATATGTTCTAGTAGCGATAATCAACAATCAGAATCAAAATCCATGGTCGGGTTTGATTTTTATAAGGAAAAATGTTCACGTCCTTTTTTACAACCCCGACTCATTGACGATGTTAGAACCGAGCCGGCGGTGTCAGATACGACCGATCGCCCCGGTCCCGATCGTCATTTACGTTGTGCATCGGTCTGCCCGAGATTACGTGGTGCATCGGTATGATCGAGTTTACGTGGTGCATCGGTAAGATCCAATTCACGTTCTGCATCGGTAAGATCCAATTCACGTTCTGCATCGGTAAGATCCAGTTCACGTGGTGCATCGGTAAGATGGAGATTACGTGGTGCATCGGTAAGATCGAGATTACGTGGTGCATCGGTAAGATCTACTTTACGTTCTGCATCGGTCTGCCCTTGTTTACGTGGTGCATCGGTAAGATCGAGATTACGTGAAGCATCGGTATGATCGAGTTTACGTTCTGCATCGGTCTGCCCGATATTACGTGGTGCATCGGTCTGCCCTAGTTTACGTGGTGCATCGGTTTGGACTTAGAGATATATTTTCGACGTGAAAATGTTCCGATACAACTTTTGAACCAGGATAGTTAGAGAGATGATTTTTTCTGGGATGTACGTGGATCGGGGAATGGATTGTGGGAAATAACTTGCCATGACCGAGGTGTCCTCGAATTTTTTTTTTTTTCGAAAAAAATTTTCTGATTGTGGAATTTTCTCAAATTTGATTTGGTTGCCTCCTAATGTGTTCTAAAAGAGTAAATCAGTAATCGGAATCGAAAAATATTTTTCGGATTTTTTTTTTTTTTCGAAAAAAATTTTCTGATCGTGGAATTTCCTCAAATTCGATTTGGTTGCCTTCTAATGTGTTTTTAAAGCGTAAATCAGTAATCAGAATCAATATTCATTGTCGACTTTAATTTTTATAAGGAAAAATGTTCACGTCCTTAAACGCCTCCCCATCATCAGCCCGAGTCCAAGTCGATGTCAGTCCCGAGCGGACGGTGTCAGATACTACCTATCGCCGAGGTCTGGACTTGGCGAGATATTACGACGTGAAATGTTCCGATACAACTTTTGAACCAGGATAGTT
>NC_059508.1:35551837-35554337 GCF_914767665.1 Harmonia axyridis
CTGATCCCCCCTAGCTATCTCATCCATAACAAAGGTAAGTATTTCATCGTGCCTCCTAAGTCTTTGTGGCTTGGTGTAGGTGCAGAGACCTATAACATGTCCTAGGGTTTCAGGTTGGGCCTTACATTTTCTGCATCGTATATCCTCCTGCCGCTGTGCTATGTTCATACTCACCCTCAAACCAACCTGATTAGTTCTCATTTTCAGGGCTGTGATGTAGCGGCTGGACTTAAGAACTGTTGGATTCTTCAGCCAGTAATTACCGATTGGATCGTCGGTAAACGAATCAACGGCTTTCCCTTGAAAGGTAAGTGATTTCCATTCTTGAAGGATTTCCTTCTTTTTCGATCTCTTAAATTTCTCAACGTCTTTGATAGTACACGGATAGTTAATCCTAAGCGACATTGACATTCGCTTAAGTCTTTCCTCCAATTTGGAGCTTAGAGTTATGGCCTTTACAAGGGGATCTTGGCTATTTAAGAAATTTAGACCATTTTTCAGGGCAGCAGCAGTGACGATCCATTCCAGTCTGGGGATACCCAGACCACCGTCATTACAGGAGGCATAGAGCGACGCATCTGCGCGCGAGAGCTGTTGGTGGAGGACTGACTTGACGTACACCCTGATTGCCCTATCCATCTCTCTCAGTTTTGTCAGACCTGGCGGCTGACACACCAGTGGATGCATGAAATGGGGGAGAACGTAACCGGTAAGTAGCCTTATCTTCTGGTGGGGCTTAAGTTTTAGTTTCTTAAGGCGTAAGAGACAGTTATTCAGTTCCGACGATATCTCTGCAGCGTCAGAGCCACCCCAGGGTTTAATATGTGCTCCAAGGTAAGTAATATGCTCACCCGGACAAATCGCTGAAATCCGTTCTCCATTTCCCGTTTTGAGTTCGGGATCCTCCATCACCGAGGAGTCCGCAGTGGCCCTCAGCTCGAAGCAGGCACTCTTTGATGGGGAGATCTCAAGCCCAACATTATGTAAGTATTTTTCTACGATATTAATTAGCCTTTGTGCCATCCTCCTATTGCCAGCCAGTAACGTGAGGTCATCGGCAAAGGCCAGACATGACACCCACTCATCTCCCACCCTGATACCTTCGCGTTTGTTCAATTCAACCAATAGAGGCTCGATAATGAGGTTGAATATCAAGGGTGAGAGGGGGTCCCCCTGCTTGACTCCCCGCTTCACATGCAGCGGAATATCAGCTCCACCCGTCTTAATTAGAGTCCTTTGAGACGCATAGGAATCCATTATTAATTTAATTGTCAGATCAGACACATTCCTTCTTTTGAGCGCATGAGCTATCGCCTCATGAGGCACACGGTCGAAAGCCTGACAAAGGTCTAGGAAAACAGCTATCATTTTTCCCCCCTGTGTTTTCGTTTTATGTAGTAGCTCATTTATTATATGGATATTTGTATACGTTCCATTTTCTTTAACAAAACCTTTTTGTCTACAGAAGAAAGTGAGCTTGCTTCTAATGCGCTGATCGACAATACCCCAAAACGTTCTCTCTACCATTGATGATATTGTTATTGGCCGGTAGGAGTTGACTAGTAACGGACTTTTATTTTTCTTTTTCAGAAGCACCGTTTTATTTGCGCCCCAAGACGAAGGAAGGACACCAGATGCAGTCACCAGGCCAAAGAATAAGGTAAGTATTAATTTGATCTCCTTCTTTTTCAGATGAACCTTGCTTATCCCATCCGTACCTGTAGCCCCATCCTTCAGACCATCTATCCTCGCCTCTACCTCAGCAAAACCTATCAATCCCACATCAATTTCCTCTGCTCTTTCGTTCTCTACAGGACGAAAACAGTCCACTGACAGTAGACTCCCTGGAGTGCCCCAAAGGTTCTCATATACCCTTTTGATTTCATCCCGTTCAACCTGTATACCATTGTCTTCATGGAAGCGAACATCATCGACGATGTATTTCGCGAGAGTGGATGGCGAATTTTTATATAAATCTTGAGATCTAGCGTAGATATATTTCTTTACTGACTTCTTTTTCTTTTTTTTAGGGCTGCAGGGCCGAGTGCCAGAGGAAGCTGCAGGGACCGACGTGTCCCCCGAGGTGGCAAGCTCTCTCGCTCTGGTGAGTATGATGTTATAGACCTCATCGATATTTTCCTGTGAGATTGTCTTTTTAGATCTTAATAGTCTTCGGAGGAGCTCCGATATTTTGGCAGCACAAACTGAACTCCCAGACAAGGACTCGACTGAGTCCAACAGCTGCATAATCCCCTCCTGATTTGAGGCCAACCAACTCTGTCTCAGGTATTCGAGATCAGGTGGTGGAACGCCAGCAGACTGCTGCTCCATATTCGATGTGACTCCAACTTCCTCATCATCAGGTGAGTCATTAGCTGTTATTGTTCTAGCTCTTCTGCGGTTATATGCTAGTTTGTCCCTTATCTGTTTATTTGACTTAGATTTTAATTCAGTCGCAATTTGTGCCGCCTTCCTTTGGTTACCGGCGTATTTCATCTCA
>NC_059508.1:35561837-35579337 GCF_914767665.1 Harmonia axyridis
GAACGAATTGAGTGGTTGCAAATTTTTTGTGAACATAACCCGCAACGGGCAGAGGATCACGATTTTAAGGTTGGTCGCTTAAAGGCCATTCGACTACAAAGAGACGAAGCGGACCGCGACCTCGCTGCATGAGGTTGACGAAAGCGACCCAAGATGCGAAAGCCGAAACCAACACACCTTGCCAGTACCCAAACGCCGAGGTCGGATTCGGGTCTACCACTTACCAACTGAATATCATCCTAAAAAGAACTCCAAACAGTCTAGGACAGGACCCATTCTCCACCCCTTCTATATATGTCAGGAGAACCCCGGATTCCCCTCCAGACACGATTTAGCAAACTTTTCCCGATCGATCCGACCCACCGAGGCCGTTTCGACCGTTCGCCGCGCCTACTAGAGCTGATTTCTTCGGACTCCGATCAGAAAATCCGCCGATGCATGTCGTTAACACCTAGTCCGCCTCGTCCGATCGATCGAGGCCGTTTCGACCGTTCGCCGCGCCTACTAGAGCTGATTTCTTCGGACTCCGATCAGAAAATATACCGATGCATGTCGTTAACACCTAGTCCGCCTCGTCCGATCTATCTAAACAGTCTCGACGCACCCAACACTCTTTCAAAGTCGGATTACTCGGACTCAATCTGAAAATGGACCGATGCATGACGTCAACACTTAGCCCGCCTCGTCTGATCGATCTAGGCCGTCTCGAACCACCCATCGCGCATCGAAAGTCGCATCTCTCGAACTCCGATCCGGAAATCGGCCGATGCATCACGTTAACTATTTCTTATATATCTAATATAATATACATCGAGACGGTAAGAATTCTTTTAATCGAAGATATACATATACTTCTCATCAATATCCAAAAGCTTATCGAAAAATAAATTACTCAACTTTTACGTGAAGAATCGTTCACCCAAACCTTATCCCCTATATATGTCAGGAGAACCCAAGGTTCCCCTCCAGACACGATTTAGCAAACTTTTCCCGATCGATCCGACCCACCGAGGCCGTCTCGACCGTCCGCTGCGCCTACTAGGGCCGATTTCTTCGGACTCCGATCAGAAAATATACCGATGCATGTCGTTAACACCTAGTCCGCCTCGTCCGATCTATCTATACAGTCTCGACGCACCCAACACTCTTTCAAAGTCGGATTACTCGGACTCAATCTGAAAATGGACCGATGCATGACGTCAACACTTAGCCCGCCTCGTCTGATCGATCTAAGCCATCTCGACCCACCCAACACGCCTTCCAAGTCGGATCACTCGGACTTCGATCTGAAAATCTCCGGACTCATTTTTATGAATATCCCCAGTCAGTAAGAACGTTATTTCGCCAATATATACCAACAATAAACCATATTCCAATAGCTGAACCAAAAATATAATTCCCGATCCAAACGTTCTGCATCGCCCAACGCGACCACCTTCCCTATATATGTCAGGAGAGCACAGGGTTCCCCTCCAGACAACACTTACGCTCTATCCCCGACTCTCGGTCGATCGATAGGCCAGGTCAGCGGTGTCTGTTTCGGCCGAAGCTCGGACTTTGGTCAAAATGTTCCGATACAAAATTTGAACCAAGATAGATACAGATATGATTCCTTCTTAAATATACGTTGATTATCGAACAGAATATGGTAAATATTTTGCGATGACCGAGGATTTCATGAATTTTTTTTTTTTTTCGAAAAAATTTTCTGTTATCGGAATTTCCTCAAATTTCATTTGGTTGCCTCCTAATGCATATTAAAAACGATAATCAACAATCAGAATCATTATTTATCATTTATTTCAATTTTTATAATGAAAAACGTTCACGTCCTTTCGCGCCTCTCGATCGTCGTTTACGTGATGCATCGGTCAGCCCTAGTTTACGTGGTGCATCGGTAAGATCGAGTTCACGTTCTGCATCGGTCTGCCCGAGTTTACGTGGTGCATCGGTAAGATCGAGATTACGTGGTGCATCGGTAAGATCGAGTTCACGTTCTGCATCGGTCTGCCTGAGTTTACGTGGTGCATCGGTATGATCGAGTTTACGTTCTGCATCGGTCTGCCCTAGTTTACGTGGTGCATCGGTGAGATCGAGTTTACGTTCTGCATCGGTGTGATCTAGTTTACGTTGTGCATCGGTAAGATCGAGATTACGTGGTGCATCGGTAAGATCGAGTTTACGTGGTGCATCGGTTCAGCCCTAGTTTACGTTGTGCATCGGTCTGGACTTAGCGATATATTTTCGACGTGAAAATGTTCCGATACAACTTTTGAACCAGGATAGTTAGAGAGATGATTTTTTCTGGGATGTACGTTGATTGGGGAATGGATTGTGGGAAATAACTTGCCATGACCGAGGTGTCCTCGAATTTTTTTTTTTTTCGAAAAAAATTTTCTGATTTTGGAATTCTCTCAAATTTGATTTGGTTGCCTCCTAATGTGTTCTAAAAGAGTAAATCAGTAATCAGAATCGAAAAATATTTTTCGGATTTTTTTTTTTTTCGAAAAAATTTTTCTGATTTTGGAATTTCCTCAAATTTGATTTGGTTGCCTTCTAATGTGTTTTTAAAGCGTAAATCAGTAATCAGAATCAATATTCATTGTCGACTTTAATTTTTATAAGGAAAAATGTTCACGTCCTTAAACGCCTCCCCATCATCAGCCCGAGTCCAAGTCGATGTCAGTCCCGAGCGGACGGTGTCAGATACTACCTATCGCCCCGGTCTGGACTTGGCGAGGTATTTCGACGTGAAATGTTCCGATACAACTTTTGAACCAGGATAGTTAGAGAGATGATTTCTTCTATGTTGTACGTTGATTGTGGAATGGATTGTGGGAAATAACTTGCCATGACCCAGGTAATCTTGAATTTTTTTTTTTTTCGAAAAAAATTTTCTGATCTTGAAATTTCCTCAAATCTGATTGCGTTGCCTTCTAATGTGTTCTAAAAGAGTAAATCAGTAATCAGAATCAATATTCATTGTCGACTTTAATTTTTATAAGGAAAAATGTTCACGTCCTTAAACGCCTCTCCATCGTTACCCCGATTCCAAGACGATGTTAGACCGGAGCGGACGGTGTCAGATGCGACCGATCTCCCCGGTCTGGACTTAGCGAGATATTCCGACGTGAAATGTTCCGATACAAAAATTTAACTGTGATAGTTAGAGAGATGGTTCCTTTTGTGATGTACGTTGATTGTGTAATAGAATATGGAAATAAACTTGAGATGACCGAGGTCTTCTGGGATTTTTTTTTTTTTTCGAAAAATATTTTTCGATTTCGGAAATCCCTCAAATTTCATTGAGATATGTCCTAATGTGTTCTTAAAGCTTAAATCAACAATCAGAATTAATATCCAAAAGTTATTTCATTTTTTATAAGGAAAAACGTTCACGTCCTTTCCGCTCCCAAAAGTGAGATATCATAGAAGATATCGCAATATTTGTTGTTTACGGCCATACCACGCTGAAATTGCCAGTTCTCGTCAGAACACTGTGCTGAGAGGTTATACCCAAAATCGCTCCGTAGAGATAGTTGTGGAATTTGTGAACGTTAAAACTGACCTGTGAAAGTGACCGTTGTGTTAGACCAGACGGCGCCAAGCCGCATTCCAGAGCCAAGAATAGACTGAGTGAGTGACGAAATTTTACCTGCTCGGGTCCGAAAGGCCCTGAAACGGCCGAGTTTCGCGTGAAACCGACCGCTTTTGAATTCCTTTTTGAAAGGAATTTCAAAAATTTTATCAGAACTTTATTAAAATGATGGACGACCAGGAAATGAAACTCCCTTCAGATTCATCTGATAATGAAACTGACCCCCCGAGAGTCGCCAAAAAGAGAAGTCGAGTTGGAGATGTGGAAAACCCAAACTTCACGCATCCAACAACATCTATCAGGAAAAGGAAGGACAAAAAGACAATCCCGGTAGAAATCAAAAATAAATTTAACTACCTCAATCCAAATGAGGTAGAAGTCAATGCAGCATCCGTTGAAATTAGAAAAAATCAACGGAAACCCCCGCCAATAGTGGTCAACGGCGTTTTCAAAAAACACAATAAAACGGTGGCCGACATAACGAAAGTTATAAATGGCAAATTTTATATTAAATACAGTGCCATGAACTCCACCGTCTACACCGAGACGGTAGAAGACAGAAAGAAGTTAGAAAAATATTTTGATGAAAACGACGTAAAATACCACACTTACACCCCGAGGGAAGAAAAAACTCATGCTTTTACGCTGAGGGGTCTGGATTCTGATCCAGACCTGGAAGAGATTAAAACTGAACTCCAGGAACTAGGAATTCCGGTTGTGGAAATCCACAAACTAAAAGCAACGAAATCACCGGCGTACATGGTCGTCACCGGAAATACGATAACGCTCCGGAAAATACAGAAGGAAGTCCGCGTTATTAATTATACAGCCGTTCGGTGGAACAAGTACTACACAAAAAGGGAAGTAATCCAATGTCACAACTGCCAGATGTGGGGACATGCCACGGCCAACTGCCATAGGACCCCAAACTGCCTCAAGTGCGCGGAAAATCACGCGACTCGCGAGTGCCCAAAATCAATTAATACGCCGGCAAAGTGCGCGAACTGTTTCGGGAGTCACCCCGCAAACAGTACCGAGTGCGCGATTTACGTGAACATCTGCAACCGCAGGGCGAGGAACGCCAAAACCGCCGCCCCTGCCGCCCCCAAAGTTTACCGCGAAGCTCCAATCCCGGCCGTGAATGTCTGGGAAGAAAGGAGAAAGGCCCAAGAGGCCAAACAAAAACCGGTAAGTGGCATGGCCACCCCCCAAACCACCCCCAAAACCCCAACTCCCCCCCCAACAAACAAAACTCATGACACAAACAACACAAATAACTTCCAAAACGCGTTTTACGAGCTGAAAAGCGAGTTCAACAGACTTAATCAATACGTGGACATACGACAACTACTGACAGACGTCAAAAGACTCAACCAGCAGCTGCAAAATGCAAGCCCCGCCGAAAGAAAGTACGTCATACTGGAATTCTTCCTCAATTTAAATGACTAAGTCATTAAAAATCGCGACTTGGAACGCGAATGGAGTCTCCCAAAAATTCCTGGAGATCTCCAATTTTCTAAATTACAACCAAATAGACATACTGACTATCAACGAGACAAAACTGAAAAACAACCACAAATTTTTCATTAAAGGATACCAGACATATAGGCAAGACAGACAAGACAACTCTGGATTCGGTGGAATCGCTATACTAGTTAAGAACATTATCGCATCCACCATTTTGCCTACCATCAACTGCACAATAGAGAACGCTAGCGTCCAGATTGATGGCAACTTAATCATAACGGCGGTGTATAATAGCCCCAGTCGCAAATTCAGTACCAACTGCCTAAGATTCCTATTTTCTAGGAAAAATAAAGTAATAGTTCTAGGCGATCTAAATGCTAAACACGAAGAATGGAACTGCAACTGCAGAAACACCAATGGAAATCGTCTATTCAGTTTCCTTGAAGCTAATGATGACGTAATTTTGAACATCCCTAACGGACACACTCATTTTCCAGACAATGGAAAAGCTCCGAGTACTATCGATTTAATACTCACTAAGAATATTAACTTGAATAGTATCCCGGACGCGAGTTGTCAGTTAGGGTCCGATCATAATCCAGTGATCTTCTCGGTCAATTATAGCAGCGAAAGAAACCCAACAAAATTAGTGTACGACTATTCGAACGCTGATTGGGCAAAATTTCGTACAATATTAGATAGTAAAATAACTATCAACAATAAAATCGAAACTGCTTCCGACATCGAACGGGAAATTGAAAAGTTTACGAAGGCCCTCAAGTACGCCCGCGATAAAACAATTTCCAAAAAACCGAGAGCTGAAGTAGCAGAAAAACTACCAGCCCATATTATCGACTTGATCAAGTTCAGGAATAAAATCAGAAAAAGGTGGCAATCCCACCAAAGACAAGTCGATAAAACACTCTTAAACTCATACACCCGCGAAATCCGAAACCACATAAAAATTTTCCAGAACGAAAGATGGGAACAGAAAATCTCCAGGCTAAATTCTAATAACAAAGATCTCTGGAAAACAGTCAAATCCAGTATTCAAAAATTCTCCCAAGTTCCCATCTTGGTCCAAAATTCCGCGAATTACATCACCGATAAAGAAAAAGCGGACGTACTTGCGGAAAACTTCGAAACCGCTCACCACATATCCCAGACCGATAGTCCAGAACAAGCAGACATACGGAAAAGAGTGGAAGACTTTATAAATTCGAACCGCTTCGTAAAGCCCGAAAATCATCTATTAACAAATCCATCGGAAATACGGGACGAAATTAAAAAGCTTCCACTAAACAAAGCGCCAGGAAAGGACGAAGTGGACAATAGACTGATCCGGAACCTATCCAGAAAGGCCATAGTTCAACTGAACTACATCATAAACGCTGTATTCAAATTTCAACACTGGCCTAGCTGTTGGAAAACAGCAGTAGTAACCCCTATCCCCAAAGCCGGGAAAGTCACAACTTCTCCCGGCAACTACCGTCCGATCAGTCTACTGTCTAACCTCAGCAAGCTGACCGAGAAAATCCTGTTAGGAAAAATAAAACATGTAATGAAAAACAATAAAATTCGCGATGACCATCAATTTGGCTTCAAGGAAAAACACAGCTCGACACAGCAAATCTGCCGAATCGTAGTCGACGTAATAAATAGTTTCAATAATAAAAACCACACGGTCATGCTCCTCCTCGACATCGAAAAGGCGTTCGACAAAGTTTGGATAGAGGGGCTGACCTACAAATTAATAAAACTTAAATTCCCGAAATTCCTCATAAAGACCATTTACTCATATCTCAATAACAGAAAATTCATAGTACGCGTAGGGAATGAAACATCCGCGCCCAAAAATATAAAAGCAGGAATTGTGCAGGGATCAGTCCTTGGACCTAGATTATTCAATATCTAGGTCCAGGATATCCCGAAACATAACAAAACAAAAATCGCCCTCTTCGCGGATGACACGGCCATATATGCCCACTCATCCAGCGCTGAAGACGCCAATCGCGAGCTGAAAAACCATCTTGAAGTACTTATCAATTACTTCGACAGATGGAAAATAAAACTGAATGAGACCAAAGCAGAGCAGATCGTGTTTAGCAGAAGACGGAATGAAAAAGTAATCTTAGACAAATTAAAAATCAATAATACGGAAATTGTTCCAAAAAGCTCCGTTAAGTACCTGGGCATTGAATTGGACGAAAGGCTAAATTTCCACCGCCATATCAAAGCACAAATCCATAAAGGATACGCCATCAAAAAGATACTGCATCCTCTATTGTGCAGTAAAAGTATGCTGAATGAAAAAAACAAATTGCTCATTTACAAAACATACATCCGGCCAGTAGTCACATACGCTGCGCCGGCATTTTGTCACCTTAGGCCCTTTCCAATAAGGCCCATTCAAAACCTTCAAAACAAAATCCTAAGATTGGCCTTGAGCAAGCCGTATTACACTAGGATATCCAAACTACATGAACTCGCGGATATTCCAACCATCCGCGAGTACCTAAACAAAGTATCTAGCGATTTCTACGAATTCCAGTGTAAATCCAACGCACTGACAAGACAAATTACGAAAACGCGACTCCACGCATCCCCTCACCCCCTCCCGTACCAATTCCTTCCCATATTCCTTAAACCTCCCTAAAAACCCACCCCAAACACCCAAAAACCCCTATGAAAACCGCCATCTTCCAAGACCGGCCATGTCACATACCGACATTTTGAAAAATATGTCTTGACGACGAATCACAACGAAAGGTAGCGGCAGCCAATGCGAATGGCGTATCCATCGCCCTGTTATCGTAACAACCAATCGGTCCTACGGGTACTAGACCCAACAGCGACACGAACGGTGCTACGAGAAATGGGGACTGGCCACGACTAGCAAATGGCGGCCGTTAGCTGAATTGAGAATCGCCGTTTAGCATAACGGGAACCCCTTCCCAGACATGTATATAAAATTGTATATAAAAATTTGTAAATGCTAAAACTGTACATAACTGTATATATATATCCCCAACCCACCCCCCATCCCTCCCCAAATTATTTATATCAGGTTTTTTATTCCTAAATTTTTCCTGAAAATCCCCTATTATAATAAAATAAATAAATATACGATATCAAACAAAAATTCCCAAACACCCTGAAATTACTTAAAAATTTTTTATTATATGTATATGAAATGTAACTGATAATACCAGAATTATCTGGTAGGAACTGTATATAAACCCTTATTGTTGATTAACATGGCCTATATAGGCACATATCTGTAACTATCACAAAGACAAATAAAGCCCATTTGAAATTGAAATTGAAATTGAACACTGAAGCCAAGCAGCGTCGGGCGCGGTTAGTACTTGGATGGGTGACCGCTTGGGAACACCGCGTGCTGTAAGCTTTTTTTTTACGTTCTGCATCGGTCTGCCGAGATAACGTGGTGCATCGGTATGATCGAGTTTACGTTCTGCATCGGTAAGATCGAGTTTACGTTCTGCATCGGTAAGATCGAGATTACGTGATGCATCGGTAAGATTGAGATTACGTGGTGCATCGGTAAGATCGAATTCACGTTCTGCATCGGTAAGATCCAATTCACGTTCTGCATCGGTAAGATCCAGTTCACGTGGTGCATCGGTAAGATCGAGATTACGTGGTGCATCGGTAAGATTGAGATTACGTGGTGCATCGGTAAGATCGAATTCACGTTCTGCATCGGTAAGATCCAATTCACGTTCTGCATCGGTAAGATCCAGTTCACGTGGTGCATCGGTAAGATCGAGATTACGTGGTGCATCGGTAAGATCGAATTCACGTTCTGCATCGGTAAGATCCAGTTCACGTGGTGCATCGGTAAGATTGAGATTACGTGGTGCATCGGTAAGATCGAGTTTACGTGGTGCATCGGTAAGATCTACTTTACGTTCTGCATCGGTAAGATCCAGTTCACGTGGTGCATCGGTAAGATGGAGATTACGTGGTGCATCGGTAAGATCGAGATTACGTGGTGCATCGGTAAGATCTACTTTACGTTCTGCATCGGTAAGATCCAGTTCACGTGGTGCATCGGTAAGATTGAGATTACGTGGTGCATCGGTAAGATCGAGTTTACGTGGTGCATCGGTTCAGCCCTAGTTTACGTTGTGCATCGGTCTGGACTTAGCGATATATTTTCGACGTGAAAATGTTCCGATACAACTTTTGAACCAGGATAGTTAGAGAGATGATTTTTTCTGGGATGTACGTTGATTGGGGAATGGATTGTGGGAAATAACTTGCCATGACCGAGGTGTCCTCGAATTTTTTTTTTTTTCGAAAAAAATTTTCTGATTTTGGAATTTTCTCAAATTTGATTTGGTTGCCTCCTAATGTGTTCTAAAAGAGTAAATCAGTAATCAGAATCGAAAAATATTTTTCGGATTTTTTTTTTTTTCGAAAAAATTTTTCTGATCGTGGAATTTCCTCAAATTCGATTTGGTTGCCTTCTAATGTGTTTTTAAAACGTAAATCGGTAATCAGAATCAATATTCATTGTCGACTTTAATTTTTATAAGGAAAAATGTTCACGTCCTTAAACGCCTCCCCATCATCAGCCCGAGTCCAAGTCGATGTCAGTCCCGAGCGGACGGTGTCAGATACTACCTATCGCCGAGGTCTGGACTTGGCGAGATATTACGACGTGAAATGTTCCGATACAACTTTTGAACCAGGATAGTTAGAGAGATGATTTCTTCTATGTTATACGTTGATTGTGGAATGAAATACGGAAAATAACTCGCCATGACCGAGGTGATTACGATTTTTTTTTTTTTTCGAAAAAAATTTTCTGATCGTGGAATTTTCTCAAATTTGATTTGGTTGCCTCCTTATATGTTCTAATAGCGATAATCAACAATCAGAATCAAAATCCATGATCGGGTTTGATTTTTATAAGGAATAATGTTCACGTCCTTTTTTTCAACCCCGACTCATTGACGATGTTAGAACCGAGCCGGCGGTGTCAGATACGACCGATCGCCCCGGTCCCGATCGTCATTTACGTTGTGCATCGGTCTGCCCGAGATTACGTGGTGCATCGGTATGATCGAGTTTACGTGGTGCATCGGTAAGATCCAATTCACGTTCTGCATCGGTAAGATCGAGTTTACGTTGTGCATCGGTAAGATCCAATTCACGTTCTGCATCGGTAAGATCCAGTTCACGTGGTGCATCGGTAAGATGGAGATTACGTGGTGCATCGGTAAGATCGAGATTACGTGGTGCATCGGTAAGATCTACTTTACGTTCTGCATCGGTAAGATCCAGTTCACGTGGTGCATCGGTAAGATTGAGATTACGTGGTGCATCGGTAAGATCGAGTTTACGTGGTGCATCGGTTCAGCCCTAGTTTACGTTGTGCATCGGTCTGGACTTAGCGATATATTTTCGACGTGAAAATGTTCCGATACAACTTTTGAACCAGGATAGTTAGAGAGATGATTTTTTCTGGGATGTACGTTGATTGGGGAATGGATTGTGGGAAATAACTTGCCATGACCGAGGTGTCCTCGAATTTTTTTTTTTTTCGAAAAAAATTTTCTGATTTTGGAATTTTCTCAAATTTGATTTGGTTGCCTCCTAATGTGTTCTAAAAGAGTAAATCAGTAATCAGAATCGAAAAATATTTTTCGGATTTTTTTTTTTTTCGAAAAAATTTTTCTGATCGTGGAATTTCCTCAAATTCGATTTGGTTGCCTTCTAATGTGTTTTTAAAACGTAAATCGGTAATCAGAATCAATATTCATTGTCGACTTTAATTTTTATAAGGAAAAATGTTCACGTCCTTAAACGCCTCCCCATCATCAGCCCGAGTCCAAGTCGATGTCAGTCCCGAGCGGACGGTGTCAGATACTACCTATCGCCGAGGTCTGGACTTGGCGAGATATTACGACGTGAAATGTTCCGATACAACTTTTGAACCAGGATAGTTAGAGAGATGATTTCTTCTATGTTATACGTTGATTGTGGAATGAAATACGGAAAATAACTCGCCATGACCGAGGTGATTACGATTTTTTTTTTTTTTCGAAAAAAATTTTCTGATCGTGGAATTTTCTCAAATTTGATTTGGTTGCCTCCTTATATGTTCTAATAGCGATAATCAACAATCAGAATCAAAATCCATGATCGGGTTTGATTTTTATAAGGAATAATGTTCACGTCCTTTTTTTCAACCCCGACTCATTGACGATGTTAGAACCGAGCCGGCGGTGTCAGATACGACCGATCGCCCCGGTCCCGATCGTCATTTACGTTGTGCATCGGTCTGCCCGAGATTACGTGGTGCATCGGTATGATCGAGTTTACGTGGTGCATCGGTAAGATCCAATTCACGTTCTGCATCGGTAAGATCGAGTTTACGTGGTGCATCGGTAAGATCCAATTCACGTTCTGCATCGGTAAGATCCAGTTCACGTGGTGCATCGGTAAGATGGAGATTACGTGGTGCATCGGTAAGATCGAGATTACGTGGTGCATCGGTAAGATCTACTTTACGTTCTGCATCGGTAAGATCCAGTTCACGTGGTGCATCGGTAAGATTGAGATTACGTGGTGCATCGGTAAGATCGAGTTTACGTGGTGCATCGGTTCAGCCCTAGTTTACGTTGTGCATCGGTCTGGACTTAGCGATATATTTTCGACGTGAAAATGTTCCGATACAACTTTTGAACCAGGATAGTTAGAGAGATGATTTTTTCTGGGATGTACGTTGATTGGGGAATGGATTGTGGGAAATAACTTGCCATGACCGAGGTGTCCTCGAATTTTTTTTTTTTTCGAAAAAAATTTTCTGATTTTGGAATTTTCTCAAATTTGATTTGGTTGCCTCCTAATGTGTTCTAAAAGAGTAAATCAGTAATCAGAATCGAAAAATATTTTTCGGATTTTTTTTTTTTTCGAAAAAATTTTTCTGATCGTGGAATTTCCTCAAATTCGATTTGGTTGCCTTCTAATGTGTTTTTAAAACGTAAATCGGTAATCAGAATCAATATTCATTGTCGACTTTAATTTTTATAAGGAAAAATGTTCACGTCCTTAAACGCCTCCCCATCATCAGCCCGAGTCCAAGTCGATGTCAGTCCCGAGCGGACGGTGTCAGATACTACCTATCGCCGAGGTCTGGACTTGGCGAGATATTACGACGTGAAATGTTCCGATACAACTTTTGAACCAGGATAGTTAGAGAGATGATTTCTTCTATGTTATACGTTGATTGTGGAATGAAATACGGAAAATAACTCGCCATGACCGAGGTGATTACGATTTTTTTTTTTTTTCGAAAAAAATTTTCTGATCGTGGAATTTTCTCAAATTTGATTTGGTTGCCTCCTTATATGTTCTAATAGCGATAATCAACAATCAGAATCAAAATCCATGATCGGGTTTGATTTTTATAAGGAATAATGTTCACGTCCTTTTTTTCAACCCCGACTCATTGACGATGTTAGAACCGAGCCGGCGGTGTCAGATACGACCGATCGCCCCGGTCCCGATCGTCATTTACGTTGTGCATCGGTCTGCCCGAGATTACGTGGTGCATCGGTATGATCGAGTTTACGTGGTGCATCGGTAAGATCCAATTCACGTTCTGCATCGGTAAGATCGAGTTTACGTGGTGCATCGGTAAGATCCAATTCACGTTCTGCATCGGTAAGATCCAGTTCACGTGGTGCATCGGTAAGATGGAGATTACGTGGTGCATCGGTAAGATCGAGATTACGTGGTGCATCGGTAAGATCTACTTTACGTTCTGCATCGGTAAGATCCAGTTCACGTGGTGCATCGGTAAGATTGAGATTACGTGGTGCATCGGTAAGATCGAGTTTACGTGGTGCATCGGTTCAGCCCTAGTTTACGTTGTGCATCGGTCTGGACTTAGCGATATATTTTCGACGTGAAAATGTTCCGATACAACTTTTGAACCAGGATAGTTAGAGAGATGATTTTTTCTGGGATGTACGTTGATTGGGGAATGGATTGTGGGAAATAACTTGCCATGACCGAGGTGTCCTCGAATTTTTTTTTTTTTCGAAAAAAATTTTCTGATTTTGGAATTTTCTCAAATTTGATTTGGTTGCCTCCTAATGTGTTCTAAAAGAGTAAATCAGTAATCAGAATCGAAAAATATTTTTCGGATTTTTTTTTTTTTCGAAAAAATTTTTCTGATCGTGGAATTTCCTCAAATTCGATTTGGTTGCCTTCTAATGTGTTTTTAAAACGTAAATCGGTAATCAGAATCAATATTCATTGTCGACTTTAATTTTTATAAGGAAAAATGTTCACGTCCTTAAACGCCTCCCCATCATCAGCCCGAGTCCAAGTCGATGTCAGTCCCGAGCGGACGGTGTCAGATACTACCTATCGCCGAGGTCTGGACTTGGCGAGATATTACGACGTGAAATGTTCCGATACAACTTTTGAACCAGGATAGTTAGAGAGATGATTTCTTCTATGTTATACGTTGATTGTGGAATGAAATACGGAAAATAACTCGCCATGACCGAGGTGATTACGATTTTTTTTTTTTTTCGAAAAAAATTTTCTGATCGTGGAATTTTCTCAAATTTGATTTGGTTGCCTCCTTATATGTTCTAATAGCGATAATCAACAATCAGAATCAAAATCCATGATCGGGTTTGATTTTTATAAGGAATAATGTTCACGTCCTTTTTTTCAACCCCGACTCATTGACGATGTTAGAACCGAGCCGGCGGTGTCAGATACGACCGATCGCCCCGGTCCCGATCGTCATTTACGTTGTGTATCGGTAAGATCGAGTTTACGTGGTGCATCGGTAAGATCCAATTCACGTTCTGCATCGGTAAGATCGAGTTTACGTGGTGCATCGGTAAGATCCAATTCACGTTCTGCATCGGTAAGATCCAGTTCACGTGGTGCATCGGTAAGATGGAGATTACGTGGTGCATCGGTAAGATCGAGATTACGTGGTGCATCGGTAAGATCTACTTTACGTTCTGCATCGGTAAGATCCAGTTCACGTGGTGCATCGGTAAGATTGAGATTACGTGGTGCATCGGTAAGATCGAGTTTACGTGGTGCATCGGTTCAGCCCTAGTTTACGTTGTGCATCGGTCTGGACTTAGCGATATATTTTCGACGTGAAAATGTTCCGATACAACTTTTGAACCAGGATAGTTAGAGAGATGATTTTTTCTGGGATGTACGTTGATTGGGGAATGGATTGTGGGAAATAACTTGCCATGACCGAGGTGTCCTCGAATTTTTTTTTTTTTCGAAAAAAATTTTCTGATTTTGGAATTTTCTCAAATTTGATTTGGTTGCCTCCTAATGTGTTCTAAAAGAGTAAATCAGTAATCAGAATCGAAAAATATTTTTCGGATTTTTTTTTTTTTCGAAAAAATTTTTCTGATCGTGGAATTTCCTCAAATTCGATTTGGTTGCCTTCTAATGTGTTTTTAAAACGTAAATCGGTAATCAGAATCAATATTCATTGTCGACTTTAATTTTTATAAGGAAAAATGTTCACGTCCTTAAACGCCTCCCCATCATCAGCCCGAGTCCAAGTCGATGTCAGTCCCGAGCGGACGGTGTCAGATACTACCTATCGCCGAGGTCTGGACTTGGCGAGATATTACGACGTGAAATGTTCCGATACAACTTTTGAACCAGGATAGTTAGAGAGATGATTTCTTCTATGTTATACGTTGATTGTGGAATGAAATACGGAAAATAACTCGCCATGACCGAGGTGATTACGATTTTTTTTTTTTTTCGAAAAAAATTTTCTGATCGTGGAATTTTCTCAAATTTGATTTGGTTGCCTCCTTATATGTTCTAATAGCGATAATCAACAATCAGAATCAAAATCCATGATCGGGTTTGATTTTTATAAGGAATAATGTTCACGTCCTTTTTTTCAACCCCGACTCATTGACGATGTTAGAACCGAGCCGGCGGTGTCAGATACGACCGATCGCCCCGGTCCCGATCGTCATTTACGTTGTGCATCGGTCTGCCCGAGATTACGTGGTGCATCGGTATGATCGAGTTTACGTGGTGCATCGGTAAGATCCAATTCACGTTCTGCATCGGTAAGATCGAGTTTACGTGGTGCATCGGTAAGATCCAATTCACGTTCTGCATCGGTAAGATCCAGTTCACGTGGTGCATCGGTAAGATGGAGATTACGTGGTGCATCGGTAAGATCGAGATTACGTGGTGCATCGGTAAGATCTACTTTACGTTCTGCATCGGTAAGATCCAGTTCACGTGGTGCATCGGTAAGATTGAGATTACGTGGTGCATCGGTAAGATCGAGTTTACGTGGTGCATCGGTTCAGCCCTAGTTTACGTTGTGCATCGGTCTGGACTTAGCGATATATTTTCGACGTGAAAATGTTCCGATACAACTTTTGAACCAGGATAGTTAGAGAGATGATTTTTTCTGGGATGTACGTTGATTGGGGAATGGATTGTGGGAAATAACTTGCCATGACCGAGGTGTCCTCGAATTTTTTTTTTTTTCGAAAAAAATTTTCTGATTTTGGAATTTTCTCAAATTTGATTTGGTTGCCTCCTAATGTGTTCTAAAAGAGTAAATCAGTAATCAGAATCGAAAAATATTTTTCGGATTTTTTTTTTTTTTCGAAAAAATTTTTCTGATCGTGGAATTTCCTCAAATTCGATTTGGTTGCCTTCTAATGTGTTTTTAAAACGTAAATCGGTAATCAGAATCAATATTCATTGTCGACTTTAATTTTTATAAGGAAAAATGTTCACGTCCTTAAACGCCTCCCCATCATCAGCCCGAGTCCAAGTCGATGTCAGTCCCGAGCGGACGGTGTCAGATACTACCTATCGCCGAGGTCTGGACTTGGCGAGATATTACGACGTGAAATGTTCCGATACAACTTTTGAACCAGGATAGTTAGAGAGATGATTTCTTCTATGTTATACGTTGATTGTGGAATGAAATACGGAAAATAACTCGCCATGACCGAGGTGATTACGATTTTTTTTTTTTTTCGAAAAAAATTTTCTGATCGTGGAATTTTCTCAAATTTGATTTGGTTGCCTCCTTATATGTTCTAATAGCGATAATCAACAATCAGAATCAAAATCCATGATCGGGTTTGATTTTTATAAGGAATAATGTTCACGTCCTTTTTTTCAACCCCGACTCATTGACGATGTTAGAACCGAGCCGGCGGTGTCAGATACGACCGATCGCCCCGGTCCCGATCGTCATTTACGTTGTGCATCGGTCTGCCCGAGATTACGTGGTGCATCGGTCTGGACTTGGAGATATATTTTCGACGTGAAAATGTTCCGATACAACTTTTGAACCAGGATAGTTAGAGAGATGATTTTTTCTGGGATGTATGTTGATTGACGTACGAAACTTGGAAAAAAAATAGAAAAGACCGAGGTACTCTAGAAAAAAAAATTTATTGAAAATATTTTTTTGATTTCGGAATTAATTCGAAATTCATTCAGATGTCTTCTATCAATATCGCGAAAGAAAAATCAATAATCAGAATCGATATTCATCTAAGATTATTTCCTTCTGGATTGTGTTAACATTCGGTACGATCTTGTCTACGTGATGCATCGGTTTGTTTCTCGGCTCTTGTGAGCAAGTTGGACACTCGAGACGGCCTCCATCGATCGGATTAGGCGGGCTTTAATGTTAACGTGCTGCATCGGTGTGATCTTGTTTACGTCATGCATCGGTATAGCTTTAAATCGCGCCGTAAAGTCGGTTCACGTCATGCATCGGTATCTCAAATCGCGCCGTAAAGTCGTTCACGTCATGCATCGGTATCTTAAATCGAGCCGAAAAGTCGTTCACGTCATGCATCGGTATCTTAAATCGCGCCGTAAAGTCGTTCACGTCATGCATCGGTGGCACAAAAAAAAGACGCCGATGCATGACGTGAGCCGACTTTTCGGCTCGATTTAAGATACCGATGCATGACGTGAACGACTTTACGGCGCGATTTGAGATACCGATGCATGACGTGAACCGACTTTTCGGCATGAAGTCAGCTAAAATTATCGTGTGCATCTTGGGTCGGTCCACGTACCGTAGATCAGAGAGGGACGACGTACATACATCGGATACATTTGTATCCAACAAGTTACGATCGTCGTCTGATCCAGCGGTAATCGGACCTACTCTCGTGAATTTATTTTGCCCCTTGAATAATTTTGTACCGATGCACGACGTGAAGTCGACTTTTCGGCATGGTTTAAGCTAAAATTATCGTGTGCATCTTGGGTAGGCCCACTTACTACAGATCTGAGACGGACGACGTACATACATCGGATACATTCGTATCCAACAAGTTACAATCGTCGTCTGATCCAGCGGTAATCGGACCTACTCTCGTGAATTTATTTTGC
>NC_059508.1:35582482-35584982 GCF_914767665.1 Harmonia axyridis
CTTGATGGAACGAGGAGCCGGCTGCTTATGCTGACGTTCGTAGTTGGGCGAAGTCTCGTGATGTGCTCGGAATAAGGATTCGAAGCGCTTGGATTGCCGCGTTCGTGGCTGGGCGAAGTTTCGTGTTTGGCACGGAACGAGGAGCCGGCTGCAGGTTTTAAAGATTCTCGCCCGAAATCGATCAGTCGTTACCGTTGTCTACGGACTTCGGTAGGACGATCTATTCCAGGGACGAAGACGTCGACGTTGTGCGACGCCCGTTACATTAGCGTTTTTATGCTCTTTCGGGATTGTCTGCGACGTTTGTCTCCGTCCGAATTTTTTACGATAATTGTCACTAGATTAGTACGCAAACTAGTTGAACCGAAGATTTTGCGCCGATCGACTGACGTATTGACCCTTCAGTGGGTCGTCTCAGTCATTGGAATGTCATTCTCGAGGAGGTTCGCAGTTGGCGTCTCGTATTTCGAGGGAAAGTCCATTGCGACTAGTACCGAGAAATCGAACATAAAAGATTACCCTGAACGGTGGATCACTTGGCTCGTGGGTCGATGAAGAACGCAGCTAATTGCGCGTCAACATGCGAACTGCAGGACACATGAACATCGACATTTCGAACGCACATTGCGGTCCTCCGGACACTGTCCTCGGACCACTCCTGACTGAGGGTCGGTTCCATTACAAAGACTGCCCGGCCAGACGTTATGGCTTGACGAAGTGACGACGTAAAGGTCGTCTAACGTTGATCCTGTACCGAAGGTCATTTGGGCGAGTTGGACGGTTTGCCGCGTGACGATCAACGTTCTGTCGTTTCGACGCCTCGTGTGTTGGAATGATGAGGAGTTGTTTTCGTAACGCGCCGTCTTGAATTGCGAAAGCATATATTGTGGTGTCGTGGTATTGCTCGATCTGCGCCCATGACTGTAGACATGCGATCGTCGTGTCCGAGAAATCTGAACGACGTCCGATCGCTTTAATGTGCCAGTTGTCGCGCGTTGCGGATGAGCTTTCATGAGCGCACCCCCGAAACACCGAAGCACTTTGCTTGGATTCGCATGATCCGCCATACGGAGCAGGAGATAATAGACGCCTTTGAGTAGGCTAACTCCCTCGCGTAAGGTACGTGATTTTATGAGCCGCCAAAGGTTAGTTTCGGAACGTTTCGATGATTTGAACATACGACCTCAGGACAGGTGAGACTACCCGCTGAATTTAAGCATATTATTAAGCGGAGGAAAAGAAACTAACTAGGATTCCCTTAGTAGCGGCGAGCGAACAGGGATTAGCCCAGCACTGAATCCCGCGATCGTAACCGGTCGCCGGGAGATGTGGTGTTTGGAAGGATCCATTATCTGGCGAGTTCGCGGCGCGTTCAAGTCCATCTTGAATGGGGCCATCGCCCATAGAGGGTGCCAGGCCCGTAGCGACCGCTGCGGCTTGCTAGAGGATCTCTTCTTAGAGTCGGGTTGCTTGAGAGTGCAGCCCTAAGTGGGTGGTAAACTCCATCTAAGGCTAAATATAACCACGAGACCGATAGCGAACAAGTACCGTGAGGGAAAGTTGAAAAGAACTTTGAAGAGAGAGTTCAAGAGTACGTGAAACCGTTCAGGGGTAAACCTGAGAAACCCGAAAGGTCGAATGGGGAGATTCATTCGCGCCTGTTGTTGGGATTTACTGACTGTGGAAACGGCGACGTTCGCGTTGGCTGTTCCCTTCGGTTCATCTCCGGCTTCGGACGCGTGCACTTCTCCCCTAGTAGGTCGTCGCGATCCGTTGGGTGCTGTTCTACGGTCTCGAGTGTAGCCCGTGAGCTCGGATTTTCCGATGTTTACGGACACTGGGTTTCCGAACAGCTCGCTCGACGGTTTACTGATGGCGGGAGGCCGCGACTTAGTTCGCGTCCGGCCCGTGGCAAGTATGTGAATTGTGATGGCGATCGGACCTAGTGCCGATTCCGTCCGTTTGCGACTGTTCGCCGCGGTGTTCTTGGACAGACCTCTTGAAACGCCGATCAGCGACGCTATTGCTTTGGGTACTTTCAGGACCCGTCTTGAAACACGGACCAAGGAGTCTAGCGTGTGCGCGAGTCATGGGAATCACTAAACCTAAAGGCGCAATGAAAGTAACGGTTCACTTTATGTGAACTAAGGGAAGATGGTCGGTCTCCATGACTGACCCGCATTCCCGGGGCGCCTCATTCTCATTGCGAGAGGAGGCGCACCAAGAGCGTACACGCTGGGACCCGAAAGATGGTGAACTATGCCTGGTCAGGACGAAGTCAGGGGAAACCCTGATGGAGGTCCGTAGCGATTCTGACGTGCAAATCGATCGTCGGAACTGGGTATAGGGGCGAAAGACTAATCGAACCATCTAGTAGCTGGTTCCCTCCGAAGTTTCCCTCAGGATAGCTGGCGCTCGTTGCATACGAGTCTCATCCGGTAAAGCGAATGATTAGAGGCATTGGGGTCGAAACGACCTCAACCTATTCTCAAACTTTAAA
>NC_059508.1:35589982-35599982 GCF_914767665.1 Harmonia axyridis
TTTTTTTGTGCCACCGATGCATGACGTGAACGACTTTTCGGCTCGATTTAAGATACCGATGCATGACGTGAACGACTTTACGGCGCGATTTAAGATACCGATGCATGACGTGAACGACTTTTCGGCGCGATTTAAGATACCGATGCATGACGTGAACGACTTTACGGCGCGATTTAAAGCTATACCGATGCATGACGTAAACAAGATCACACCGATGCAGCACGTTAACATTAAAGCCCGCCTAATCCGATCGATGGAGGCCGTCTCGAGTGTCCAACTTGCTCACAAGAGCCGAGAAAACAAACCGATGCATCACGTAGACAAGATCGTACCGAATGTTAACACAATCCAAAAGGAAATAATCTTAGATGAATATCGATTCTGATTATTGATTTTTCTTTCGCGATATTGATAGAAGACATCTGAATGAATTTCGAATTAATTCCGAAATCAAAAAAATATTTTCAATAAATTTTTTTTCTAGAGTACCTCGGTCTTTTCTATTTTATTTCCAAGTTTCGTACGTCAATCAACATACATCCCAGAAAAAATCATCTCTCTAACTATCCTGGTTCAAAAGTTGTATCGGAACTTTTCACGTCGAAAAAGAACATAGGCGAAAAAGGACGTGAACATTATTCCTTATAAAAATCAAACCCGACCATGGATTTTGATTCTGATTGTTGATTATCGCTATTAGAACACATTAGGAGGCAACCAAATCAAATTTGAGAAAATTCCACAATCAGAAAATTTTTTTCGAAAAAAAAAAAAAAATTCGAGAACACCTCGGTCATGGCAAGTTATTTCCCACAATCCATTCCCCAATCAACGTACATCCCAGAAAAAATCAATCTCTCTAACTATCCTAGTTCAAAAGTTGTATCGGAACATTTTCACGTCGAAAATATATCTCTAAGTCCAGACCGATGCACCACGTAATCTCGGGCAGACCGATGCACAACGTAAATGACGATCGGGACCGGGGCGATCGGTCGTATCTGACACCGCCGGCTCGGTTCTAACATCGTCAATGAGTCGGGGTTGTAAAAAAGGACGTGAACATTTTTCCTTATAAAAATCAAACCCGACCATTGGATTTTGATTCTGATTGTTGATTATCGCTACTAGAACATATAAGGAGGCAACCAAATCAAATTTGAGAAAATTCCACGATCAGAAAATTTTTTTCGAAAAAAAAAAAAAATCGTAATCACCTCGGTCATGGCGAGTTATTTTCCGTATTTCATTCCACAATCAACGTACAACATAGAAGAAATCATCTCTCTAACTATCCTGGTTCAAAAGTTGTATCGGAACATTTCACGTCGTAATATCTCGCCAAGTCCAGACCTCGGCGATAGGTAGTATCTGACACCGTCCGCTCGGGACTGACATCGACTTGGACTCGGCTGATGATGGGGAGGCGTTTAAGGACGTGAACATTTTTCCTTATAAAAATTAAAGTCGACAATGAATATTGATTCTGATTACTGATTTACGCTTTAAAAACACATTAGAAGGCAACCAAATCGAATTTGAGGAAATTCCACGATCAGAAAATTTTTTTCGAAAAAAAAAAAAATCCGAAAAATATTTTTCGATTCCGATTACTGATTTACTCTTTTAGAACACATTAGGAGGCAACCAAATCAAATTTGAGAAAATTCCACAATCAGAAAATTTTTTTCGAAAAAAAAAAAAATTCGAGGACACCTCGGTCATGGCAAGTTATTTCCCACAATCCATTCCCCGATCCACGTACATCCCAGAAAAAATCATCTCTCTAACTATCCTGGTTCAAAAGTTGTATCGGAACATTTTCACGTCGAAAATATATCTCTAAGTCCAAACCGATGCACCACGTAAACTAGGGCAGACCGATGCACCACGTAATATCGGGCAGACCGATGCAGAACGTAAACTCGATCATACCGATGCTTCACGTAATCTCGATCTTACCGATGCACCACGTAAACAAGGGCAGACCGATGCAGAACGTAAAGTAGATCTTACCGATGCACCACGTAATCTCGATCTTACCGATGCACCACGTAATCTCCATCTTACCGATGCACCCACGTGAACTGGATCTTACCGATGCAGAACGTGAATTGGATCTTACCGATGCAGAACGTGAATTGGATCTTACCGATGCACCACGTAAACTCGATCATACCGATGCACCACGTAATCTCGGGCAGACCGATGCACAACGTAAATGACGATCGGGACCGGGGCGATCGGTCGTATCTGACACCGCCGGCTCGGTTCTAACATCGTCAATGAGTCGGGGTTGTAAAAAAGGACGTGAACATTTTTCCTTATAAAAATCAAACCCGACCATGGATTTTGATTCTGATTGTTGATTATCGCTACTAGAACATATAAGGAGGCAACCAAATCAAATTTGAGAAAATTCCACGATCAGAAAATTTTTTTCGAAAAAAAAAAAAATCGTAATCACCTCGGTCATGGCGAGTTATTTTCCGTATTTCATTCCACAATCAACGTACAACATAGAAGAAATCATCTCTCTAACTATCCTGGTTCAAAAGTTGTATCGGAAACATTTCACGTCGTAATATCTCGCCAAGTCCAGACCTCGGCGATAGGTAGTATCTGACACCGTCCGCTCGGGACTGACATCGACTTGGACTCGGGCTGATGATGGGGAGGCGTTTAAGGACGTGAACATTTTTCCTTATAAAAATTAAAGTCGACAATGAATATTGATTCTGATTACTGATTTACGCTTTAAAAACACATTAGAAGGCAACCAAATCGAATTTGAGGAAATTCCACGATCAGAAAATTTTTTTCGAAAAAAAAAAAAATCCGAAAAATATTTTTCGATTCCGATTACTGATTTACTCTTTTAGAACACATTAGGAGGCAACCAAATCAAATTTGAGAAAATTCCACAATCAGAAAATTTTTTCCAAAAAAAAAAAAAATTCGAGGACACCTCGGTCATGGCAAGTTATTTCCCACAATCCATTCCCCGATCCACGTACATCCCAGAAAAAATCATCTCTCTAACTATCCTGGTTCAAAAGTTGTATCGGAACATTTTCACGTCGAAAATATATCTCTAAGTCCAAACCGATGCACCACGTAAACTAGGGCAGACCGATGCACCACGTAATATCGGGCAGACCGATGCAGAACGTAAACTCGATCATACCGATGCTTCACGTAATCTCGATCTTACCGATGCACCACGTAAACAAGGGCAGACCGATGCAGAACGTAAAGTAGATCTTACCGATGCACCACGTAATCTCGATCTTACCGATGCACCACGTAATCTCCATCTTACCGATGCACCACGTGAACTGGATCTTACCGATGCACCACGTAATCTCGATCTTACCGATGCACCACGTGAACTGGATCTTACCGATGCAGAACGTGAATTGGATCTTACCGATGCACCACGTAAACTCGATCTTACCGATGCACCACGTAATCTCGATCTTACCGATGCACCACGTGAACTGGATCTTACCGATGCAGAACGTGAATTGGATCTTACCGATGCAGAACGTGAATTGGATCTTACCGATGCACCACGTAAACTCGATCATACCGATGCACCACGTAATCTCGGGCAGACCGATGCACAACGTAAATGACGATCGGACCGGGGCGATCGGTCGTATCTGACACCGCCGGCTCGGTTCTAACATCGTCAATGAGTCGGGGTTGTAAAAAAGGACGTGAACATTTTTCCTTATAAAAATCAAACCCGACCATGGATTTTGATTCTGATTGTTGATTATCGCTACTAGAACATATAAGGAGGCAACCAAATCAAATTTGAGAAAATTCCACGATCAGAAAATTTTTTTCGAAAAAAAAAAAAAATCGTAATCACCTCGGTCATGGCGAGTTATTTTCCGTATTTCATTCCACAATCAACGTACAACATAGAAGAAATCATCTCTAACTATCCTGGTTCAAAAGTTGTATCGGAACATTTCACGTCGTAATATCTCGCCAAGTCCAGACCTCGGCGATAGGTAGTATCTGACACCGTCCGCTCGGGACTGACATCGACTTGGACTCGGGCTGATGATGGGGAGGCGTTTAAGGACGTGAACATTTTTCCTTATAAAAATTAATACATCCCAGAAAAAAATCATCTCTCTAACTATCCTGGTTCAAAAGTTGTATCGGAACTTTTCACGTCGAAAAAGAACATAGGCGAAAAAGGACGTGAACATTATTCCTTATAAAAATCAAACCCGACCATGGATTTTGATTCTGATTGTTGATTATCGCTATTAGAACACATTAGGAGGCAACCAAATCAAATTTGAGAAAATTCCACAATCAGAAAATTTTTTTCGAAAAAAAAAAAAATTCGAGGACACCTCGGTCATGGCAAGTTATTTCCCACAATCCATTCCCCGATCCACGTACATCCCAGAAAAAATCATCTCTCTAACTATCCTGGTTCAAAAGTTGTATCGGAACATTTTCACGTCGAAAATATATCTCTAAGTCCAAACCGATGCACCACGTAAACTAGGGCAGACCGATGCACCACGTAATATCGGGCAGACCGATGCAGAACGTAAACTCGATCATACCGATGCTTCACGTAATCTCGATCTTACCGATGCACCACGTAAACAAGGGCAGACCGATGCAGAACGTAAAGTAGATCTTACCGATGCACCACGTAATCTCGATCTTACCGATGCACCACGTAATCTCCATCTTACCGATGCACCACGTGAACTGGATCTTACCGATGCAGAACGTGAATTGGATCTTACCGATGCAGAACGTGAATTGGATCTTACCGATGCACCACGTAAACTCGATCATACCGATGCACCACGTAATCTCGGGCAGACCGATGCACAACGTAAATGACGATCGGGACCGGGGCGATCGGTCGTATCTGACACCGCCGGCTCGGTTCTAACATCGTCAATGAGTCGGGGTTGTAAAAAAGGACGTGAACATTTTTCCTTATAAAAATCAAACCCGACCATGGATTTTGATTCTGATTGTTGATTATCGCTACTAGAACATATAAGGAGGCAACCAAATCAAATTTGAGAAAATTCCACGATCAGAAAATTTTTTTCGAAAAAAAAAAAAAATCGTAATCACCTCGGTCATGGCGAGTTATTTTCCGTATTTCATTCCACAATCAACGTACAACATAGAAGAAATCATCTCTCTAACTATCCTGGTTCAAAAGTTGTATCGGAACATTTCACGTCGTAATATCTCGCCAAGTCCAGACCTCGGCGATAGGTAGTATCTGACACCGTCCGCTCGGGACTGACATCGACTTGGACTCGGGCTGATGATGGGGAGGCGTTTAAGGACGTGAACATTTTTCCTTATAAAAATTAAAGTCGACAATGAATATTGATTCTGATTACTGATTTACGCTTTAAAAACACATTAGAAGGCAACCAAATCGAATTTGAGGAAATTCCACGATCAGAAAATTTTTTTCGAAAAAAAAAAAAATCCGAAAAATATTTTTCGATTCCGATTACTGATTTACTCTTTTAGAACACATTAGGAGGCAACCAAATCAAATTTGAGAAAATTCCACAATCAGAAAATTTTTTTCGAAAAAAAAAAAAATTCGAGGACACCTCGGTCATAGGCAAGTTATTTCCCACAATCCATTCCCCGATCCACGTACATCCCAGAAAAAATCATCTCTCTAACTATCCTGGTTCAAAAGTTGTATCGGAACATTTTCACGTCGAAAATATATCTCTAAGTCCAAACCGATGCACCACGTAAACTAGGGCAGACCGATGCACCACGTAATATCGGGCAGACCGATGCAGAACGTAAACTCGATCATACCGATGCTTCACGTAATCTCGATCTTACCGATGCACCACGTAAACAAGGGCAGACCGATGCAGAACGTAAAGTAGATCTTACCGATGCACCACGTAATCTCGATCTTACCGATGCACCACGTAATCTCCATCTTACCGATGCACCACGTGAACTGGATCTTACCGATGCACCACGTAATCTCAATCTTACCGATGCACCACGTGAACTGGATCTTACCGATGCAGAACGTGAATTGGATCTTACCGATGCACCACGTAAACTCGATCTTACCGATGCACCACGTAATCTCGATCTTACCGATGCACCACGTGAACTGGATCTTACCGATGCAGAACGTGAATTGGATCTTACCGATGCACCACGTAAACTCGATCTTACCGATGCACCACGTAATCTCAATCTTACCGATGCACCACGTGAACTGGATCTTACCGATGCAGAACGTGAATTGGATCTTACCGATGCACCACGTAAACTCGATCTTACCGATGCACCACGTAATCTCAATCTTACCGATGCACCACGTGAACTGGATCTTACCGATGCAGAACGTGAATTGGATCTTACCGATGCACCACGTAAACTCGATCTTACCGATGCACCACGTAATCTCGATCTTACCGATGCACCACGTGAACTGGATCTTACCGATGCAGAACGTGAATTGGATCTTACCGATGCACCACGTAAACTCGATCTTACCGATGCACCACGTAATCTCAATCTTACCGATGCATCACGTAATCTCGATCTTACCGATGCAGAACGTAAACTCGATCATACCGATGCACCACGTTATCTCGGCAGACCGATGCAGAACGTAAAAAAAAAGCTTACAGCACGCGGTGTTCCCAAGCGGTCACCCATCCAAGTACTAACCGCGCCCGACGCTGCTTGGCTTCAGTGTTCTGACGAGAACTGGCAATTTCAGCGTGGTATGGCCGTAAACAACAAATATAGCGATATTTTCTATGATATCTCACTTTTTGGGAGCGGAAAGGACGTGAACGTTTTTCCTTATAAAAAATGAAATAACTTTTGGATATTAATTCTGATTGTTGATTTAAGTTTTAAGAACACATTAGGACATATCTCAATGAAATTTGAGGGATTTCCGAAATCGAAAAATATTTTTCGAAAAAAAAAAAAAATCCCAGAAGACCTCGGTCATCTCAAGTTTATTTCCATATTCTATTACACAATCAACGTACATCACAAAAGGAACCATCTCTCTAACTATCACAGTTAAATTTTTGTATCGGAACATTTCACGTCGGAATATCTCGCTAAGTCCAGACCGGGGAGATCGGTCGCATTTGACACCGTCCGCTCCGGTCTAACATCGTCTTGGAGTCGGGGTAACGATGGAGAGGCGTTTAAGGACGTGAACATTTTTCCTTATAAAAATTAAAGTCGACAATGAATATTGATTCTGATTACTGATTTACTCTTTTAGTACACATTAGAAGGCAACGCAATCAGATTTGAGGAAATTTCAAGATCAGAAAATTTTTTTCGAAAAAAAAAAAAATTCAAGAACACCTGGGTCATGGCAAGTTATTTCCCACAATCCATTCCACAATCAACGTACAACATAGAAGAAATCATCTCTCTAACTATCCTGGTTCAAAAGTTGTATCGGAACATTTCACGTCGAAATACCTCGCCAAGTCCAGACCGGGGCGATAGGTAGTATCTGACACCGTCCGCTCGGGACTGACATCGACTTGGACTCGGGCTAATGATGGGGAGGCGTTTAAGGACGTGAACATTTTTCCTTATAAAAATTAAAGTCGACAATGAATATTGATTCTGATTACTGATTTACGCTTTAAAAACACATTAGAAGGCAACCAAATCAAATTTGAGGAAATTCCAAAATCAGAAAATTTTTTTTCAAAAAAAAAAAAATCCGAAAAATATTTTTCGATTCTGATTACTGATTTACTCTTTTAGAACACATTAGAAGGCAACGAAATCAAATTTGAGTGAAATCCAAAATCAGAAAATATTTTTCGAAAAAAAAAAAAAATTCGAGAACACCTCGGTCATGGCAAGTTATTTTCCACAATCCATTCCCCAATCAACGTACATCCCAGAAAAAATCATCTCTCTAACTATCCTGGTTCAAAAGTTGTATCGGAACATTTTCACGTCGAAAATATATCTCAGAGTCCAGACCGATGCAGAACGTAAACTCGATCATACCGATGCTTCACGTAATCTCGATCTTACCGATGCACAACGTAAACTAGATCACACCGATGCAGAACGTAAACTCGATCATACCGATGCACCACGTAAACTCAGGCAGACCGATGCAGAACGTGAACTCGATCTTACCGATGCACCACGTAATCTCGATCTTACCGATGCACCACGTAAACTCGGGCAGACCGATGCAGAACGTGAACTCGATCTTACCGATGCACCACGTAAACTAGGGCTGACCGATGCATCACGTAAACGACGATCGAGAGGCGCGAAAGGACGTGAACGTTTTTCATTATAAAAATTGAAATAAATGATAAATAATGATTCTGATTGTTGGTTATCATTTTTAATAAGCATTAGGAGGCAACCAAATGAAATTTGAGGAAATTCCGATAATAGAAAATTTTTTCGAAAAAAAAAAAAAATTCATGAAATCCTCGGTCATCGCAAAATATTTACCATATTCTGTTCGATAATCAACGTATATTTAAGAAGGAATCATATCTGTATCTATCTTGGTTCAAATTTTGTATCGGAACATTTTGACCAAAGTCCGAGCTTCGGCCGAAACAGACACCGCTGACCTGGCCTATCGATCGACCGAGAGTCGGGGATAGAGCGTAAGTGTTGTCTGGAGGGGAACCCTGTGCTCTCCTGACATATATAGGGAAGGTGGTCGCGTTGGGCGATGCAGAACGTTTGGATCGGGAATTATATTTTTGGTTCAGCTATTGGAATATGGTTTATTGTTGGTATATATTGGCGAAATAACGTTCTTACTGACTGGGGATATTCATAAAAATGAGTCCGGAGATTTTCAGATCGAAGTCCGAGTGATCCGACTTGGAAGGCGTGTTGGGTGGGTCGAGATGGCTTAGATAGATCAGACGAGGCGGGCTAAGTGTTGACGTCATGCATCGGTCCATTTTCAGATTGAGTCCGAGTAATCCGACTTTGAAAGAGTGTTGGGTGCGTCGAGACTGTTTAGATAGATCGGACGAGGCGGACTAGGTGTTAACGACATGCATCGGTATATTTTCTGATCGGAGTCCGAAGAAATCGGCCCTAGTAGGCGCAGCGGACGGTCGAGACGGCCTCGGTGGGTCGGATCGATCGGGAAAAGTTTGCTAAATCGTGTCTGGAGGGGAACCTTGGGTTCTCCTGACATATATAGGGGATAAGGTTTGGGTGAACGATTCTTCACGTAAAAGTTGAGTAATTTATTTTTCGATAAGCTTTTGGATATTGATGAGAAGTATATGTATATCTTCGATTAAAAGAATTCTTACCGTCTCCATGTATATTATATTAGATATATAAGAAATAGTTAACGTGATGCATCGGCCGATTTCCGGATCGGAGTTCGAGAGATGCGACTTTCGATGCGCGATGGGTGGTTCGAGACGGCCTAGATCGATCGGACGAGGCGGACTAGGTGTTAACGACATGCATCGGCGGATTTTCTGATCGGAGTCCGAAGAAATCAGCTCTAGTAGGCGCGGCGAACGGTCGAAACGGCCTCGATCGATCGGACGAGGCGGACTAGGTGTTAACGACATGCATCGGCGGATTTTCTGATCGGAGTCCGAAGAAATCAGCTCTAGTAGGCGCGGCGAACGGTCGAAACGGCCTCGGTGGGTCGGATCGATCGGGAAAAGTTTGCTAAATCGTGTCTGGAGGGGAATCCGGGGTTCTCCTGACATATATAGAAGGGGTGGAGAATGGGTCCTGTCCTAGACTGTTTGGAGTTCTTTTTAGGATGATATTCAGTTGGTAAGTGGTAGACCCGAATCCGACCTCGGCGTTTGGGTACTGGCAAGGTGTGTTGGTTTCGGCTTTCGCATCTTGGGTCGCTTTCGTCAACCTCATGCAGCGAGGTCGCGGTCCGCTTCGTCTCTTTGTAGTCGAATGGCCTTTAAGCGACCAACCTTAAAAT
>NC_059508.1:35602482-35604982 GCF_914767665.1 Harmonia axyridis
TAGTGAGCTATCACGTTGCCCGATCGACGTTAAACATCTGGTCGGCGTCTCCTCTTGGCTTACGTCCGTCGTTTCAGAACGATCGCAGATTATGTGAGCATTTGGTTAGACGATTATGACCGGAACCCTATATGGATGCGATCGTTTAGACCGATTATCCGGGTACCTAGAACGCACGTAGAGTTTTGTGGTTGGGCGAAGTTTCGTGATGTGCACGGAACGAGGAGCCGGCCGCTGGCTTTGCGTTCGTGTGGTTGGGCGAAGTTTCGTGATGTTTACGAGATGAGGAGCCGGCCGCCTATGTCGGCGTTTGTGGTTGGGCGAAGTTCCTTGACGGAACGAGGAGCCGGCTGCTTATGCTGACGTTCGTGGTTGGGCGAAGTCTTGTGATATCCTCGAAACGAGGAGCCGGCCGCACGTGTGTGCAGCCTTCGTTGTAGGTCCATGTTTAGAGATGCTCACGAAATGAGGAGCCGGCCGCTTATGTCGGCGTTTGTGGTTGGGCGAAGTTCCTTGATGGAACGAGGAGCCGGCTGCTTATGCTGACGTTCGTAGTTGGGCGAAGTCTCGTGATGTGCTCGGAATAAGGATTCGAAGCGCTTGGATTGCCGCGTTCGTGGCTGGGCGAAGTTTCGTGTTTGGCACGGAACGAGGAGCCGGCTGCAGGTTTTAAAGATTCTCGCCCGAAATCGATCAGTCGTTACCGTTGTCTACGGACTTCGGTAGGACGATCTATTCCAGGGACGAAGACGTCGACGTTGTGCGACGCCCGTTACATTAGCGTTTTTATGCTCTTTCGGGATTGTCTGCGACGTTTGTCTCCGTCCGAATTTTTTACGATAATTGTCACTAGATTAGTACGCAAACTAGTTGAACCGAAGATTTTGCGCCGATCGACTGACGTATTGACCCTTCAGTGGGTCGTCTCAGTCATTGGAATGTCATTCTCGAGGAGGTTCGCAGTTGGCGTCTCGTATTTCGAGGGAAAGTCCATTGCGACTAGTACCGAGAAATCGAACATAAAAGATTACCCTGAACGGTGGATCACTTGGCTCGTGGGTCGATGAAGAACGCAGCTAATTGCGCGTCAACATGCGAACTGCAGGACACATGAACATCGACATTTCGAACGCACATTGCGGTCCTCGGACACTGTCCTCGGACCACTCCTGACTGAGGGTCGGTTCCATTACAAAGACTGCCCGGCCAGACGTTATGGCTTGACGAAGTGACGACGTAAAGGTCGTCTAACGTTGATCCTGTACCGAAGGTCATTTGGGCGAGTTGGACGGTTTGCCGCGTGACGATCAACGTTCTGTCGTTTCGACGCCTCGTGTGTTGGAATGATGAGGAGTTGTTTTCGTAACGCGCCGTCTTGAATTGCGAAAGCATATATTGTGGTGTCGTGGTATTGCTCGATCTGCGCCCATGACTGTAGACATGCGATCGTCGTGTCCGAGAAATCTGAACGACGTCCGATCGCTTTAATGTGCCAGTTGTCGCGCGTTGCGGATGAGCTTTCATGAGCGCACCCCCGAAACACCGAAGCACTTTGCTTGGATTCGCATGATCCGCCATACGGAGCAGGAGATAATAGACGCCTTTGAGTAGGCTAACTCCCTCGCGTAAGGTACGTGATTTTATGAGCCGCCAAAGGTTAGTTTCGGAACGTTTCGATGATTTGAACATACGACCTCAGGACAGGTGAGACTACCCGCTGAATTTAAGCATATTATTAAGCGGAGGAAAAGAAACTAACTAGGATTCCCTTAGTAGCGGCGAGCGAACAGGGATTAGCCCAGCACTGAATCCCGCGATCGTAACCGGTCGCCGGGAGATGTGGTGTTTGGAAGGATCCATTATCTGGCGAGTTCGCGGCGCGTTCAAGTCCATCTTGAATGGGGCCATCGCCCATAGAGGGTGCCAGGCCCGTAGCGACCGCTGCGGCTTGCTAGAGGATCTCTTCTTAGAGTCGGGTTGCTTGAGAGTGCAGCCCTAAGTGGGTGGTAAACTCCATCTAAGGCTAAATATAACCACGAGACCGATAGCGAACAAGTACCGTGAGGGAAAGTTGAAAAGAACTTTGAAGAGAGAGTTCAAGAGTACGTGAAACCGTTCAGGGGTAAACCTGAGAAACCCGAAAGGTCGAATGGGGAGATTCATTCGCGCCTGTTGTTGGGATTTACTGACTGTGGAAACGGCGACGTTCGCGTTGGCTGTTCCCTTCGGTTCATCTCCGGCTTCGGACGCGTGCACTTCTCCCCTAGTAGGTCGTCGCGATCCGTTGGGTGCTGTTCTACGGTCTCGAGTGTAGCCCGTGAGCTCGGATTTTCCGATGTTTACGGACACTGGGTTTCCGAACAGCTCGCTCGACGGTTTACTGATGGCGGGAGGCCGCGACTTAGTTCGCGTCCGGCCCGTGGCAAGTATGTGAATTGTGATGGCGATCGGACCTAGTGCCGATTCCGTCCGTTTGCGACTGTTCGCCGCGGTGTTCTTG
>NC_059508.1:35609982-35617482 GCF_914767665.1 Harmonia axyridis
TTTCGAATTAATTCCGAAATCAAAAAAATATTTTCAATAAATTTTTTTTCTAGAGTACCTCGGTCTTTTCTATTTTTTTTCCAAGTTTCGTACGTCAATCAACATACATCCCAGAAAAAATCATCTCTCTAACTATCCTGGTTCAAAAGTTGTATCGGAAACTTTTCACGTCGAAAAAGAACATAGGCGAAAAAGGACGTGAACATTATTCCTTATAAAAATCAAACCCGACCATGGATTTTGATTCTGATTGTTGATTATCGCTATTAGAACACATTAGGAGGCAACCAAATCAAATTTGAGAAAATTCCACAATCAGAAAATTTTTTTCGAAAAAAAAAAAAAATTCGAGAACACCTCGGTCATGGCAAGTTATTTCCCACAATCCATTCCCCAATCAACGTACATCCCAGAAAAAATCATCTCTCTAAACTATCCTAGTTCAAAAGTTGTATCGGAACATTTTCACGTCGAAAATATATCTCTAAGTCCAGACCGATGCACCACGTAATCTCGGGCAGACCGATGCACAACGTAAATGGACGATCGGGGACCGGGGCGATCGGTCGTATCTGACACCGCCGGCTCGGTTCTAACATCGTCAATGAGTCGGGGTTGTAAAAAAGGACGTGAACATTTTTCCTTATAAAAATCAAACCCGACCATGGATTTTGATTCTGATTGTTGATTATCGCTACTAGAACATATAAGGAGGCAACCAAATCAAATTTGAGAAAATTCCACGATCAGAAAATTTTTTTCGAAAAAAAAAAAAAATCGTAATCACCTCGGTCATGGCGAGTTATTTTCCGTATTTCATTCCACAATCAACGTACAACATAGAAGAAATCATCTCTCTAACTATCCTGGTTCAAAAGTTGTATCGGAACATTTCACGTCGTAATATCTCGCCAAGTCCAGACCTCGGCGATAGGTAGTATCTGACACCGTCCGCTCGGGACTGACATCGACTTGGACTCGGGCTGATGATGGGGAGGCGTTTAAGGACGTGAACATTTTTCCTTATAAAAATTAAAGTCGACAATGAATATTGATTCTGATTACTGATTTACGCTTTAAAAACACATTAGAAGGCAACCAAATCGAATTTGAGGAAATTCCACGATCAGAAAATTTTTTTCGAAAAAAAAAAAAAATCCGAAAAATATTTTTCGATTCCGATTACTGATTTACTCTTTTAGAACACATTAGGAGGCAACCAAATCAAATTTGAGAAAATTCCACAATCAGAAAATTTTTTTCGAAAAAAAAAAAAAATTCGAGGACACCTCGGTCATGGCAAGTTATTTCCCACAATCCATTCCCCGATCCACGTACATCCCAGAAAAAATCATCTCTCTAACTATCCTGGTTCAAAAGTTGTATCGGAACATTTTCACGTCGAAAATATATCTCTAAGTCCAAACCGATGCACCACGTAAACTAGGGCAGACCGATGCACCACGTAATATCGGGCAGACCGATGCAGAACGTAAACTCGATCATACCGATGCTTCACGTAATCTCGATCTTACCGATGCACCACGTAAACAAGGGCAGACCGATGCAGAACGTAAAGTAGATCTTACCGATGCACCACGTAATCTCGATCTTACCGATGCACCACGTAATCTCCATCTTACCGATGCACCACGTGAACTGGATCTTACCGATGCAGAACGTGAATTGGATCTTACCGATGCAGAACGTGAATTGGATCTTACCGATGCACCACGTAAACTCGATCATACCGATGCACCACGTAATCTCGGGCAGACCGATGCACAACGTAAATGACGATCGGGACCGGGGCGATCGGTCGTATCTGACACCGCCGGCTCGGTTCTAACATCGTCAATGAGTCGGGGTTGTAAAAAAGGACGTGAACATTTTTCCTTATAAAAATCAAACCCGACCATGGATTTTGATTCTGATTGTTGATTATCGCTACTAGAACATATAAGGAGGCAACCAAATCAAATTTGAGAAAATTCCACGATCAGAAAATTTTTTTCGAAAAAAAAAAAAAATCGTAATCACCTCGGTCATGGCGAGTTATTTTACGTATTTCATTCCACAATCAACGTACAACATAGAAGAAATCATCTCTCTAACTATCCTGGTTCAAAAGTTGTATCGGAACATTTCACGTCGTAATATCTCGCCAAGTCCAGACCTCGGCGATAGGTAGTATCTGACACCGTCCGCTCGGGACTGACATCGACTTGGACTCGGGCTGATGATGGGGAGGCGTTTAAGGACGTGAACATTTTTCCTTATAAAAATTAAAGTCGACAATGAATATTGATTCTGATTACTGATTTACGCTTTAAAAACACATTAGAAGGCAACCAAATCGAATTTGAGGAAATTCCACGATCAGAAAAATTTTTTTCGAAAAAAAAAAAAATCCGAAAAATATTTTTCGATTCCGATTACTGATTTACTCTTTTAGAACACATTAGGAGGCAACCAAATCAAATTTGAGAAAATTCCACAATCAGAAAATTTTTTTCGAAAAAAAAAAAAATTCGAGGACACCTCGGTCATGGCAAGTTATTTCCCACAATCCATTCCCCGATCCACGTACATCCCAGAAAAAATCATCTCTCTAACTATCCTGGTTCAAAAGTTGTATCGGAACATTTTCACGTCGAAAATATATCTCTAAGTCCAAACCGATGCACCACGTAAACTAGGGCAGACCGATGCACCACGTAATATCGGGCAGACCGATGCAGAACGTAAACTCGATCATACCGATGCTTCACGTAATCTCGATCTTACCGATGCACCACGTAAACAAGGGCAGACCGATGCAGAACGTAAAGTAGATCTTACCGATGCACCACGTAATCTCGATCTTACCGATGCACCACGTAATCTCCATCTTACCGATGCACCACGTGAACTGGATCTTACCGATGCAGAACGTGAATTGGATCTTACCGATGCAGAACGTGAATTGGATCTTACCGATGCACCACGTAAACTCGATCATACCGATGCACCACGTAATCTCGGGCAGACCGATGCACAACGTAAATGACGATCGGGACCGGGGCGATCGGTCGTATCTGACACCGCCGGCTCGGTTCTAACATCGTCAATGAGTCGGGGTTGTAAAAAAGGACGTGAACATTTTTCCTTATAAAAATCAAACCCGACCATGGATTTTGATTCTGATTGTTGATTATCGCTACTAGAACATATAAGGAGGCAACCAAATCAAATTTGAGAAAATTCCACGATCAGAAAATTTTTTTCGAAAAAAAAAAAAAATCGTAATCACCTCGGTCATGGCGAGTTATTTTCCGTATTTCATTCCACAATCAACGTACAACATAGAAGAAATCATCTCTCTAACTATCCTGGTTCAAAAGTTGTATCGGAACATTTCACGTCGTAATATCTCGCCAAGTCCAGACCTCGGCGATAGGTAGTATCTGACACCGTCCGCTCGGGACTGACATCGACTTGGACTCGGGCTGATGATGGGGAGGCGTTTAAGGACGTGAACATTTTTCCTTATAAAAATTAAAGTCGACAATGAATATTGATTCTGATTACTGATTTACGCTTTAAAAACACATTAGAAGGCAACCAAATCGAATTTGAGGAAATTCCACGATCAGAAAATTTTTTTCGAAAAAAAAAAAAAATCCGAAAAATATTTTTCGATTCCGATTACTGATTTACTCTTTTAGAACACATTAGGAGGCAACCAAATCAAATTTGAGAAAATTCCACAATCAGAAAATTTTTTTCGAAAAAAAAAAAAATTCGAGGACACCTCGGTCATGGCAAGTTATTTCCCACAATCCATTCCCCGATCCACGTACATCCCAGAAAAAATCATCTCTCTAACTATCCTGGTTCAAAAGTTGTATCGGAACATTTTCACGTCGAAAATATATCTCTAAGTCCAAACCGATGCACCACGTAAACTAGGGCAGACCGATGCACCACGTAATATCGGGCAGACCGATGCAGAACGTAAACTCGATCATACCGATGCTTCACGTAATCTCGATCTTACCGATGCACCACGTAAACAAGGGCAGACCGATGCAGAACGTAAAGTAGATCTTACCGATGCACCACGTAATCTCGATCTTACCGATGCACCACGTAATCTCCATCTTACCGATGCACCACGTGAACTGGATCTTACCGATGCACCACGTAATCTCAATCTTACCGATGCACCACGTGAACTGGATCTTACCGATGCAGAACGTGAATTGGATCTTACCGATGCACCACGTAAACTCGATCTTACCGATGCACCACGTAATCTCGATCTTACCGATGCACCACGTGAACTGGATCTTACCGATGCAGAACGTGAATTGGATCTTACCGATGCACCACGTAAACTCGATCTTACCGATGCACCACGTAATCTCAATCTTACCGATGCACCACGTGAACTGGATCTTACCGATGCAGAACGTGAATTGGATCTTACCGATGCACCACGTAAACTCGATCTTACCGATGCACCACGTAATCTCAATCTTACCGATGCACCACGTGAACTGGATCTTACCGATGCAGAACGTGAATTGGATCTTACCGATGCACCACGTAAACTCGATCTTACCGATGCACCACGTAATCTCGATCTTACCGATGCACCACGTGAACTGGATCTTACCGATGCAGAACGTGAATTGGATCTTACCGATGCACCACGTAAACTCGATCTTACCGATGCACCACGTAATCTCAATCTTACCGATGCATCACGTAATCTCGATCTTACCGATGCAGAACGTAAACTCGATCATACCGATGCACCACGTTATCTCGGCAGACCGATGCAGAACGTAAAAAAAAAGCTTACAGCACGCGGTGTTCCCAAGCGGTCACCCATCCAAGTACTAACCGCGCCCGACGCTGCTTGGCTTCAGTGTTCTGACGAGAACTGGCAATTTCAGCGTGGTATGGCCGTAAACAACAAATATAGCGATATTTTCTATGATATCTCACTTTTTGGGAGCGGAAAGGACGTGAACGTTTTTCCTTATAAAAAATGAAATAACTTTTGGATATTAATTCTGATTGTTGATTTAAGTTTTAAGAACACATTAGGACATATCTCAATGAAATTTGAGGGATTTCCGAAATCGAAAAATATTTTTCGAAAAAAAAAAAAAATCCCAGAAGACCTCGGTCATCTCAAGTTTATTTCCATATTCTATTACACAATCAACGTACATCACAAAAGGAACCATCTCTCTAACTATCACAGTTAAATTTTTGTATCGGAACATTTCACGTCGGAATATCTCGCTAAGTCCAGACCGGGGAGATCGGTCGCATTTGACACCGTCCGCTCCGGTCTAACATCGTCTTGGAGTCGGGGTAACGATGGAGAGGCGTTTAAGGACGTGAACATTTTTCCTTATAAAAATTAAAGTCGACAATGAATATTGATTCTGATTACTGATTTACTCTTTTAGTACACATTAGAAGGCAACGCAATCAGATTTGAGGAAATTTCAAGATCAGAAAATTTTTTTCGAAAAAAAAAAAAATTCAAGAACACCTGGGTCATGGCAAGTTATTTCCCACAATCCATTCCACAATCAACGTACAACATAGAAGAAATCATCTCTCTAACTATCCTGGTTCAAAAGTTGTATCGGAACATTTCACGTCGAAATACCTCGCCAAGTCCAGACCGGGGCGATAGGTAGTATCTGACACCGTCCGCTCGGGACTGACATCGACTTGGACTCGGGCTAATGATGGGGAGGCGTTTAAGGACGTGAACATTTTTCCTTATAAAAATTAAAGTCGACAATGAATATTGATTCTGATTACTGATTTACGCTTTAAAAACACATTAGAAGGCAACCAAATCAAATTTGAGGAAATTCCAAAATCAGAAAATTTTTTTTCAAAAAAAAAAAAATCCGAAAAATATTTTTCGATTCTGATTACTGATTTACTCTTTTAGAACACATTAGAAGGCAACGAAATCAAATTTGAGTGAAATCCAAAATCAGAAAATATTTTTCGAAAAAAAAAAAAAATTCGAGAACACCTCGGTCATGGCAAGTTATTTTCCACAATCCATTCCCCAATCAACGTACATCCCAGAAAAAATCATCTCTCTAACTATCCTGGTTCAAAAGTTGTATCGGAACATTTTCACGTCGAAAATATATCTCAGAGTCCAGACCGATGCAGAACGTAAACTCGATCATACCGATGCTTCACGTAATCTCGATCTTACCGATGCACAACGTAAACTAGATCACACCGATGCAGAACGTAAACTCGATCATACCGATGCACCACGTAAACTCAGGCAGACCGATGCAGAACGTGAACTCGATCTTACCGATGCACCACGTAATCTCGATCTTACCGATGCACCACGTAAACTCGGGCAGACCGATGCAGAACGTGAACTCGATCTTACCGATGCACCACGTAAACTAGGGCTGACCGATGCATCACGTAAACGACGATCGAGAGGCGCGAAAGGACGTGAACGTTTTTCATTATAAAAATTGAAATAAATGATAAATAATGATTCTGATTGTTGGTTATCATTTTTAATAAGCATTAGGAGGCAACCAAATGAAATTTGAGGAAATTCCGATAATAGAAAATTTTTTCGAAAAAAAAAAAAAATTCATGAAATCCTCGGTCATCGCAAAATATTTACCATATTCTGTTCGATAATCAACGTATATTTAAGAAGGAATCATATCTGTATCTATCTTGGTTCAAATTTTGTATCGGAACATTTTGACCAAAGTCCGAGCTTCGGCCGAAACAGACACCGCTGACCTGGCCTATCGATCGACCGAGAGTCGGGGATAGAGCGTAAGTGTTGTCTGGAGGGGAACCCTGTGCTCTCCTGACATATATAGGGAAGGTGGTCGCGTTGGGCGATGCAGAACGTTTGGATCGGGAATTATATTTTTGGTTCAGCTATTGGAATATGGTTTATTGTTGGTATATATTGGCGAAATAACGTTCTTACTGACTGGGGATATTCATAAAAATGAGTCCGGAGATTTTCAGATCGAAGTCCGAGTGATCCGACTTGGAAGGCGTGTTGGGTGGGTCGAGATGGCTTAGATAGATCAGACGAGGCGGGCTAAGTGTTGACGTCATGCATCGGTCCATTTTCAGATTGAGTCCGAGTAATCCGACTTTGAAAGAGTGTTGGGTGCGTCGAGACTGTTTAGATAGATCGGACGAGGCGGACTAGGTGTTAACGACATGCATCGGTATATTTTCTGATCGGAGTCCGAAGAAATCGGCCCTAGTAGGCGCAGCGGACGGTCGAGACGGCCTCGGTGGGTCGGATCGATCGGGAAAAGTTTGCTAAATCGTGTCTGGAGGGGAACCTTGGGTTCTCCTGACATATATAGGGGATAAGGTTTGGGTGAACGATTCTTCACGTAAAAGTTGAGTAATTTATTTTTCGATAAGCTTTTGGATATTGATGAGAAGTATATGTATATCTTCGAT
>NC_059508.1:35627482-35635014 GCF_914767665.1 Harmonia axyridis
ACTTGTTGGATACAAATGTATCCGATGTATGTACGTCGTCCCTCTCTGATCTACGGTACGTGGACCGACCCAAGATGCACACGATAATTTTAGCTGACTTCATGCCGAAAAGTCGGTTCACGTCATGCATCGGTATCTTAAATCGCGCCGTAAAGTCGTTCACGTCATGCATCGGTATCTTAAATCGCGCCGAAAAGTCGGCTCACGTCATGCATCGGCGTCTTTTTTTTGTGCCACCGATGCATGACGTGAACGACTTTTCGGCTCGATTTAAGATACCGATGCATGACGTGAACGACTTTACGGCGCGATTTAAGATACCGATGCATGACGTGAACGACTTTTCGGCGCGATTTAAGATACCGATGCATGACGTGAACGACTTTACGGCGCGATTTAAAGCTATACCGATGCATGACGTAAACAAGATCACACCGATGCAGCACGTTAACATTAAAGCCCGCCTAATCCGATCGATGGAGGCCGTCTCGAGTGTCCAACTTGCTCACAAGAGCCGAGAAACAAACCGATGCATCACGTAGACAAGATCGTACCGAATGTTAACACAATCCAAAAGGAAATAATCTTAGATGAATATCGATTCTGATTATTGATTTTTCTTTCGCGATATTGATAGAAGACATCTGAATGAATTTCGAATTAATTCCGAAATCAAAAAAATATTTTCAATAAATTTTTTTTCTAGAGTACCTCGGTCTTTTCTATTTTTTTTCCAAGTTTCGTACGTCAATCAACATACATCCCAGAAAAAATCATCTCTCTAACTATCCTGGTTCAAAAGTTGTATCGGAACTTTTCACGTCGAAAAAGAACATAGGCGAAAAAGGACGTGAACATTATTCCTTATAAAAATCAAACCCGACCATGGATTTTGATTCTGATTGTTGATTATCGCTATTAGAACACATTAGGAGGCAACCAAATCAAATTTGAGAAAATTCCACAATCAGAAAATTTTTTTCGAAAAAAAAAAAAAAATTCGAGAACACCTCGGTCATGGCAAGTTATTTCCCACAATCCATTCCCCAATCAACGTACATCCCAGAAAAAATCATCTCTCTAACTATCCTAGTTCAAAAGTTGTATCGGAACATTTTCACGTCGAAAATATATCTCTAAGTCCAGACCGATGCACCACGTAATCTCGGGCAGACCGATGCACAACGTAAATGACGATCGGGACCGGGGCGATCGGTCGTATCTGACACCGCCGGCTCGGTTCTAACATCGTCAATGAGTCGGGGTTGTAAAAAAGGACGTGAACATTTTTCCTTATAAAAATCAAACCCGACCATGGATTTTGATTCTGATTGTTGATTATCGCTACTAGAACATATAAGGAGGCAACCAAATCAAATTTGAGAAAATTCCACGATCAGAAAATTTTTTTCGAAAAAAAAAAAAAATCGTAATCACCTCGGTCATGGCGAGTTATTTTCCGTATTTCATTCCACAATCAACGTACAACATAGAAGAAATCATCTCTCTAACTATCCTGGTTCAAAAGTTGTATCGGAACATTTCACGTCGTAATATCTCGCCAAGTCCAGACCTCGGCGATAGGTAGTATCTGACACCGTCCGCTCGGGACTGACATCGACTTGGACTCGGGCTGATGATGGGGAGGCGTTTAAGGACGTGAACATTTTTCCTTATAAAAATTAAAGTCGACAATGAATATTGATTCTGATTACTGATTTACGCTTTAAAAACACATTAGAAGGCAACCAAATCGAATTTGAGGAAATTCCACGATCAGAAAATTTTTTTCGAAAAAAAAAAAAATCCGAAAAATATTTTTCGATTCCGATTACTGATTTACTCTTTTAGAACACATTAGGAGGCAACCAAATCAAATTTGAGAAAATTCCACAATCAGAAAATTTTTTTCGAAAAAAAAAAAAATTCGAGGACACCTCGGTCATGGCAAGTTATTTCCCACAATCCATTCCCCGATCCACGTACATCCCAGAAAAAATCATCTCTCTAACTATCCTGGTTCAAAAGTTGTATCGGAACATTTTCACGTCGAAAATATATCTCTAAGTCCAAACCGATGCACCACGTAAACTAGGGCAGACCGATGCACCACGTAATATCGGGCAGACCGATGCAGAACGTAAACTCGATCATACCGATGCTTCACGTAATCTCGATCTTACCGATGCACCACGTAAACAAGGGCAGACCGATGCAGAACGTAAAGTAGATCTTACCGATGCACCACGTAATCTCGATCTTACCGATGCACCACGTAATCTCCATCTTACCGATGCACCACGTGAACTGGATCTTACCGATGCAGAACGTGAATTGGATCTTACCGATGCAGAACGTGAATTGGATCTTACCGATGCACCACGTAAACTCGATCATACCGATGCACCACGTAATCTCGGGCAGACCGATGCACAACGTAAATGACGATCGGGACCGGGGCGATCGGTCGTATCTGACACCGCCGGCTCGGTTCTAACATCGTCAATGAGTCGGGGTTGTAAAAAAGGACGTGAACATTTTTCCTTATAAAAATCAAACCCGACCATGGATTTTGATTCTGATTGTTGATTATCGCTACTAGAACATATAAGGAGGCAACCAAATCAAATTTGAGAAAATTCCACGATCAGAAAATTTTTTTCGAAAAAAAAAAAAAATCGTAATCACCTCGGTCATGGCGAGTTATTTTACGTATTTCATTCCACAATCAACGTACAACATAGAAGAAATCATCTCTCTAACTATCCTGGTTCAAAAGTTGTATCGGAACATTTCACGTCGTAATATCTCGCCAAGTCCAGACCTCGGCGATAGGTAGTATCTGACACCGTCCGCTCGGGACTGACATCGACTTGGACTCGGGCTGATGATGGGGAGGCGTTTAAGGACGTGAACATTTTTCCTTATAAAAATTAAAGTCGACAATGAATATTGATTCTGATTACTGATTTACGCTTTAAAAACACATTAGAAGGCAACCAAATCGAATTTGAGGAAATTCCACGATCAGAAAATTTTTTTCGAAAAAAAAAAAAATCCGAAAAATATTTTTCGATTCCGATTACTGATTTACTCTTTTAGAACACATTAGGAGGCAACCAAATCAAATTTGAGAAAATTCCACAATCAGAAAATTTTTTTCGAAAAAAAAAAAAATTCGAGGACACCTCGGTCATGGCAAGTTATTTCCCACAATCCATTCCCCGATCCACGTACATCCCAGAAAAAATCATCTCTCTAACTATCCTGGTTCAAAAGTTGTATCGGAACATTTTCACGTCGAAAATATATCTCTAAGTCCAAACCGATGCACCACGTAAACTAGGGCAGACCGATGCACCACGTAATATCGGGCAGACCGATGCAGAACGTAAACTCGATCATACCGATGCTTCACGTAATCTCGATCTTACCGATGCACCACGTAAACAAGGGCAGACCGATGCAGAACGTAAAGTAGATCTTACCGATGCACCACGTAATCTCGATCTTACCGATGCACCACGTAATCTCCATCTTACCGATGCACCACGTGAACTGGATCTTACCGATGCAGAACGTGAATTGGATCTTACCGATGCAGAACGTGAATTGGATCTTACCGATGCACCACGTAAACTCGATCATACCGATGCACCACGTAATCTCGGGCAGACCGATGCACAACGTAAATGACGATCGGGACCGGGGCGATCGGTCGTATCTGACACCGCCGGCTCGGTTCTAACATCGTCAATGAGTCGGGGTTGTAAAAAAGGACGTGAACATTTTTCCTTATAAAAATCAAACCCGACCATGGATTTTGATTCTGATTGTTGATTATCGCTACTAGAACATATAAGGAGGCAACCAAATCAAATTTGAGAAAATTCCACGATCAGAAAATTTTTTTCGAAAAAAAAAAAAAATCGTAATCACCTCGGTCATGGCGAGTTATTTTCCGTATTTCATTCCACAATCAACGTACAACATAGAAGAAATCATCTCTCTAACTATCCTGGTTCAAAAGTTGTATCGGAACATTTCACGTCGTAATATCTCGCCAAGTCCAGACCTCGGCGATAGGTAGTATCTGACACCGTCCGCTCGGGACTGACATCGACTTGGACTCGGGCTGATGATGGGGAGGCGTTTAAGGACGTGAACATTTTTCCTTATAAAAATTAAAGTCGACAATGAATATTGATTCTGATTACTGATTTACGCTTTAAAAACACATTAGAAGGCAACCAAATCGAATTTGAGGAAATTCCACGATCAGAAAATTTTTTTCGAAAAAAAAAAAAATCCGAAAAATATTTTTCGATTCCGATTACTGATTTACTCTTTTAGAACACATTAGGAGGCAACCAAATCAAATTTGAGAAAATTCCACAATCAGAAAATTTTTTTCGAAAAAAAAAAAAATTCGAGGACACCTCGGTCATGGCAAGTTATTTCCCACAATCCATTCCCCGATCCACGTACATCCCAGAAAAAATCATCTCTCTAACTATCCTGGTTCAAAAGTTGTATCGGAACATTTTCACGTCGAAAATATATCTCTAAGTCCAAACCGATGCACCACGTAAACTAGGGCAGACCGATGCACCACGTAATATCGGGCAGACCGATGCAGAACGTAAAGTAGATCTTACCGATGCACCACGTAATCTCGATCTTACCGATGCACCACGTAATCTCCATCTTACCGATGCACCACGTGAACTGGATCTTACCGATGCACCACGTAATCTCAATCTTACCGATGCACCACGTGAACTGGATCTTACCGATGCAGAACGTGAATTGGATCTTACCGATGCACCACGTAAACTCGATCTTACCGATGCACCACGTAATCTCGATCTTACCGATGCACCACGTGAACTGGATCTTACCGATGCAGAACGTGAATTGGATCTTACCGATGCACCACGTAAACTCGATCTTACCGATGCACCACGTAATCTCAATCTTACCGATGCACCACGTGAACTGGATCTTACCGATGCAGAACGTGAATTGGATCTTACCGATGCACCACGTAAACTCGATCTTACCGATGCACCACGTAATCTCAATCTTACCGATGCACCACGTGAACTGGATCTTACCGATGCAGAACGTGAATTGGATCTTACCGATGCACCACGTAAACTCGATCTTACCGATGCACCACGTAATCTCGATCTTACCGATGCACCACGTGAACTGGATCTTACCGATGCAGAACGTGAATTGGATCTTACCGATGCACCACGTAAACTCGATCTTACCGATGCACCACGTAATCTCAATCTTACCGATGCATCACGTAATCTCGATCTTACCGATGCAGAACGTAAACTCGATCATACCGATGCACCACGTTATCTCGGCAGACCGATGCAGAACGTAAAAAAAAAGCTTACAGCACGCGGTGTTCCCAAGCGGTCACCCATCCAAGTACTAACCGCGCCCGACGCTGCTTGGCTTCAGTGTTCTGACGAGAACTGGCAATTTCAGCGTGGTATGGCCGTAAACAACAAATATAGCGATATTTTCTATGATATCTCACTTTTTGGGAGCGGAAAGGACGTGAACGTTTTTCCTTATAAAAAATGAAATAACTTTTGGATATTAATTCTGATTGTTGATTTAAGTTTTAAGAACACATTAGGACATATCTCAATGAAATTTGAGGGATTTCCGAAATCGAAAAATATTTTTCGAAAAAAAAAAAAAATCCCAGAAGACCTCGGTCATCTCAAGTTTATTTCCATATTCTATTACACAATCAACGTACATCACAAAAGGAACCATCTCTCTAACTATCACAGTTAAATTTTTGTATCGGAACATTTCACGTCGGAATATCTCGCTAAGTCCAGACCGGGGAGATCGGTCGCATTTGACACCGTCCGCTCCGGTCTAACATCGTCTTGGAGTCGGGGTAACGATGGAGAGGCGTTTAAGGACGTGAACATTTTTCCTTATAAAAATTAAAGTCGACAATGAATATTGATTCTGATTACTGATTTACTCTTTAAAAACACATTAGAAGGCAACGCAATCAGATTTGAGGAAATTTCAAGATCAGAAAATTTTTTTCGAAAAAAAAAAAAATTCAAGAACACCTGGGTCATGGCAAGTTATTTCCCACAATCCATTCCACAATCAACGTACAACATAGAAGAAATCATCTCTCTAACTATCCTGGTTCAAAAGTTGTATCGGAACATTTCACGTCGAAATACCTCGCCAAGTCCAGACCGGGGCGATAGGTAGTATCTGACACCGTCCGCTCGGGACTGACATCGACTTGGACTCGGGCTAATGATGGGGAGGCGTTTAAGGACGTGAACATTTTTCCTTATAAAAATTAAAGTCGACAATGAATATTGATTCTGATTACTGATTTACGCTTTAAAAACACATTAGAAGGCAACCAAATCAAATTTGAGGAAATTCCAAAATCAGAAAATTTTTTTTCAAAAAAAAAAAAATCCGAAAAATATTTTTCGATTCTGATTACTGATTTACTCTTTTAGAACACATTAGAAGGCAACGAAATCAAATTTGAGTGAAATCCAAAATCAGAAAATATTTTTCGAAAAAAAAAAAAAATTCGAGAACACCTCGGTCATGGCAAGTTATTTTCCACAATCCATTCCCCAATCAACGTACATCCCAGAAAAAATCATCTCTCTAACTATCCTGGTTCAAAAGTTGTATCGGAACATTTTCACGTCGAAAATATATCTCAGAGTCCAGACCGATGCAGAACGTAAACTCGATCATACCGATGCTTCACGTAATCTCGATCTTACCGATGCACAACGTAAACTAGATCACACCGATGCAGAACGTAAACTCGATCATACCGATGCACCACGTAAACTCAGGCAGACCGATGCAGAACGTGAACTCGATCTTACCGATGCACCACGTAATCTCGATCTTACCGATGCACCACGTAAACTCGGGCAGACCGATGCAGAACGTGAACTCGATCTTACCGATGCACCACGTAAACTAGGGCTGACCGATGCATCACGTAAACGACGATCGAGAGGCGCGAAAGGACGTGAACGTTTTTCATTATAAAAATTGAAATAAATGATAAATAATGATTCTGATTGTTGGTTATCATTTTTAATAAGCATTAGGAGGCAACCAAATGAAATTTGAGGAAATTCCGATAATAGAAAATTTTTTCGAAAAAAAAAAAAAATTCATGAAATCCTCGGTCATCGCAAAATATTTACCATATTCTGTTCGATAATCAACGTATATTTAAGAAGGAATCATATCTGTATCTATCTTGGTTCAAATTTTGTATCGGAACATTTTGACCAAAGTCCGAGCTTCGGCCGAAACAGACACCGCTGACCTGGCCTATCGATCGACCGAGAGTCGGGGATAGAGCGTAAGTGTTGTCTGGAGGGGAACCCTGTGCTCTCCTGACATATATAGGGAAGGTGGTCGCGTTGGGCGATGCAGAACGTTTGGATCGGGAATTATATTTTTGGTTCAGCTATTGGAATATG
>NC_059508.1:35635214-35637714 GCF_914767665.1 Harmonia axyridis
AGCACCCAACGGATCGCGACGACCTACTAGGGGAGAAGTGCACGCGTCCGAAGCCGGAGATGAACCGAAGGGAACAGCCAACGCGAACGTCGCCGTTTCCACAGTCAGTAAATCCCAACAACAGGCGCGAATGAATCTCCCCATTCGACCTTTCGGGTTTCTCAGGTTTACCCCTGAACGGTTTCACGTACTCTTGAACTCTCTCTTCAAAGTTCTTTTCAACTTTCCCTCACGGTACTTGTTCGCTATCGGTCTCGTGGTTATATTTAGCCTTAGATGGAGTTTACCACCCACTTAGGGCTGCACTCTCAAGCAACCCGACTCTAAGAAGAGATCCTCTAGCAAGCCGCAGCGGTCGCTACGGGCCTGGCACCCTCTATGGGCGATGGCCCCATTCAAGATGGACTTGAACGCGCCGCGAACTCGCCAGATAATGGATCCTTCCAAACACCACATCTCCCGGCGACCGGTTACGATCGCGGGATTCAGTGCTGGGCTAATCCCTGTTCGCTCGCCGCTACTAAGGGAATCCTAGTTAGTTTCTTTTCCTCCGCTTAATAATATGCTTAAATTCAGCGGGTAGTCTCACCTGTCCTGAGGTCGTATGTTCAAATCATCGAAACGTTCCGAAACTAACCTTTGGCGGCTCATAAAATCACGTACCTTACGCGAGGGAGTTAGCCTACTCAAAGGCGTCTATTATCTCCTGCTCCGTATGGCGGATCATGCGAATCCAAGCAAAGTGCTTCGGTGTTTCGGGGGTGCGCTCATGAAAGCTCATCCGCAACGCGCGACAACTGGCACATTAAAGCGATCGGACGTCGTTCAGATTTCTCGGACACGACGATCGCATGTCTACAGTCATGGGCGCAGATCGAGCAATACCACGACACCACAATATATGCTTTCGCAATTCAAGACGGCGCGTTACGAAAACAACTCCTCATCATTCCAACACACGAGGCGTCGAAACGACAGAACGTTGATCGTCACGCGGCAAACCGTCCAACTCGCCCAAATGACCTTCGGTACAGGATCAACGTTAGACGACCTTTACGTCGTCACTTCGTCAAGCCATAACGTCTGGCCGGGCAGTCTTTGTAATGGAACCGACCCTCAGTCAGGAGTGGTCCGAGGACAGTGTCCGAGGACCGCAATGTGCGTTCGAAATGTCGATGTTCATGTGTCCTGCAGTTCGCATGTTGACGCGCAATTAGCTGCGTTCTTCATCGACCCACGAGCCAAGTGATCCACCGTTCAGGGTAATCTTTTATGTTCGATTTCTCGGTACTAGTCGAAATGGACTTTCCCTCGAAATACGAGACGCCAACTGCGAACCTCCTCGAGAATGACATTCCAATGACTGAGACGACCCACTGAAGGGTCAATACGTCAGTCGATCGGCGCAAAATCTTCGGTTCAACTAGTTTGCGTACTAATCTAGTGACAATTATCGTAAAAAATTCGGACGGAGACAAACGTCGCAGACAATCCCGAAAGAGCATAAAAACGCTAATGTAACGGGCGTCGCACAACGTCGACGTCTTCGTCCCTGGAATAGATCGTCCTACCGAAGTCCGTAGACAACGGTAACGACTGATCGATTTCGGGCGAGAATCTTTAAAACCTGCAGCCGGCTCCTCGTTCCGTGCCAAACACGAAACTTCGCCCAGCCACGAACGCGGCAATCCAAGCGCTTCGAATCCTTATTCCGAGCACATCACGAGACTTCGCCCAACTACGAACGTCAGCATAAGCAGCCGGCTCCTCGTTCCATCAAGGAACTTCGCCCAACCACAAACGCCGACATAAGCGGCCGGCTCCTCATTTCGTGAGCATCTCTAAACATGGACCTACAACGAAGGCTGCACACACGTGCGGCCGGCTCCTCGTTTCGAGGATATCACAAGACTTCGCCCAACCACGAACGTCAGCATAAGCAGCCGGCTCCTCGTTCCGTCAAGGAACTTCGCCCAACCACAAACGCCGACATAGGCGGCCGGCTCCTCATCTCGTAAACATCACGAAACTTCGCCCAACCACACGAACGCAAAGCCAGCGGCCGGCTCCTCGTTCCGTGCACATCACGAAACTTCGCCCAACCACAAAACTCTACGTGCGTTCTAGGTACCCGGATAATCGGTCTAAACGATCGCATCCATATAGGGTTCCGGTCATAATCGTCTAACCAAATGCTCACATAATCTGCGATCGTTCTGAAACGACGGACGTAAGCCAAGAGGAGACGCCGACCAGATGTTTAACGTCGATCGGGCAACGTGATAGCTCACTATTATCTCACGGCGCCGCTCCCACAAAATGTTAAGGAAGGCTAATCCGATCGATTGAAGCTACCTCGAGCCAACTGCTTGATCGACGATGACGGTTTCGGTTTCTAAAACTTGATTTATGTTTTTGTTTGTATAATGAAATACGCACAAAACAAATCTTGTTAATGATCCTTCCGCAGGTTCACCTACGGAAACCTTGTTACGACTTT
>NC_059508.1:35640214-35645214 GCF_914767665.1 Harmonia axyridis
GGACCCATTCTCCACCCCTTCTATATATGTCAGGAGAACCCCGGATTCCCCTCCAGACACGATTTAGCAAACTTTTCCCGATCGATCCGACCCACCGAGGCCGTTTCGACCGTTCGCCGCGCCTACTAGAGCTGATTTCTTCGGACTCCGATCAGAAAATCCGCCGATGCATGTCGTTAACACCTAGTCCGCCTCGTCCGATCGATCGAGGCCGTTTCGACCGTTCGCCGCGCCTACTAGAGCTGATTTCTTCGGACTCCGATCAGAAAATCCGCCGATGCATGTCGTTAACACCTAGTCCGCCTCGTCCGATCGATCTAGGCCGTCTCGAACCACCCATCGCGCATCGAAAGTCGCATCTCTCGAACTCCGATCCGGAAATCGGCCGATGCATCACGTTAACTATTTCTTATATATCTAATATAATATACATGGAGACGGTAAGAATTCTTTTAATCGAAGATATACATATACTTCTCATCAATATCCAAAAGCTTATCGAAAAATAAATTACTCAACTTTTACGTGAAGAATCGTTCACCCAAACCTTATCCCCTATATATGTCAGGAGAACCCAAGGTTCCCCTCCAGACACGATTTAGCAAACTTTTCCCGATCGATCCGACCCACCGAGGCCGTCTCGACCGTCCGCTGCGCCTACTAGGGCCGATTTCTTCGGACTCCGATCAGAAAATATACCGATGCATGTCGTTAACACCTAGTCCGCCTCGTCCGATCTATCTAAACAGTCTCGACGCACCCAACACTCTTTCAAAGTCGGATTACTCGGACTCAATCTGAAAATGGACCGATGCATGACGTCAACACTTAGCCCGCCTCGTCTGATCTATCTAAGCCATCTCGACCCACCCAACACGCCTTCCAAGTCGGATCACTCGGACTTCGATCTGAAAATCTCCGGACTCATTTTTATGAATATCCCCAGTCAGTAAGAACGTTATTTCGCCAATATATACCAACAATAAACCATATTCCAATAGCTGAACCAAAAATATAATTCCCGATCCAAACGTTCTGCATCGCCCAACGCGACCACCTTCCCTATATATGTCAGGAGAGCACAGGGTTCCCCTCCAGACAACACTTACGCTCTATCCCCGACTCTCGGTCGATCGATAGGCCAGGTCAGCGGTGTCTGTTTCGGCCGAAGCTCGGACTTTGGTCAAAATGTTCCGATACAAAATTTGAACCAAGATAGATACAGATATGATTCCTTCTTAAATATACGTTGATTATCGAACAGAATATGGTAAATATTTTGCGATGACCGAGGATTTCATGAATTTTTTTTTTTTTTCGAAAAAATTTTCTATTATCGGAATTTCCTCAAATTTCATTTGGTTGCCTCCTAATGCTTATTAAAAATGATAACCAACAATCAGAATCATTATTTATCATTTATTTCAATTTTTATAATGAAAAACGTTCACGTCCTTTCGCGCCTCTCGATCGTCGTTTACGTGATGCATCGGTCAGCCCTAGTTTACGTGGTGCATCGGTAAGATCGAGTTCACGTTCTGCATCGGTCTGCCCGAGTTTACGTGGTGCATCGGTAAGATCGAGATTACGTGGTGCATCGGTAAGATCGAGTTCACGTTCTGCATCGGTCTGCCTGAGTTTACGTGGTGCATCGGTATGATCGAGTTTACGTTCTGCATCGGTGTGATCTAGTTTACGTTGTGCATCGGTAAGATCGAGATTACGTGAAGCATCGGTATGATCGAGTTTACGTTCTGCATCGGTCTGGACTCTGAGATATATTTTCGACGTGAAAATGTTCCGATACAACTTTTGAACCAGGATAGTTAGAGAGATGATTTTTTCTGGGATGTACGTTGATTGGGGAATGGATTGTGGAAAATAACTTGCCATGACCGAGGTGTTCTCGAATTTTTTTTTTTTTTCGAAAAATATTTTCTGATTTTGGATTTCACTCAAATTTGATTTCGTTGCCTTCTAATGTGTTCTAAAAGAGTAAATCAGTAATCAGAATCGAAAAATATTTTTCGGATTTTTTTTTTTTTGAAAAAAAATTTTCTGATTTTGGAATTTCCTCAAATTTGATTTGGTTGCCTTCTAATGTGTTTTTAAAGCGTAAATCAGTAATCAGAATCAATATTCATTGTCGACTTTAATTTTTATAAGGAAAAATGTTCACGTCCTTAAACGCCTCCCCATCATTAGCCCGAGTCCAAGTCGATGTCAGTCCCGAGCGGACGGTGTCAGATACTACCTATCGCCCCGGTCTGGACTTGGCGAGGTATTTCGACGTGAAATGTTCCGATACAACTTTTGAACCAGGATAGTTAGAGAGATGATTTCTTCTATGTTGTACGTGGATCGGGGAATGGATTGTGGGAAATAACTTGCCATGACCGAGGTGTCCTCGAATTTTTTTTTTTTTCGAAAAAAATTTTCTGATTGTGGAATTTTCTCAAATTTGATTTGGTTGCCTCCTAATGTGTTCTAAAAGAGTAAATCAGTAATCGGAATCGAAAAATATTTTTCGGATTTTTTTTTTTTTCGAAAAAAATTTTCTGATCGTGGAATTTCCTCAAATTCGATTTGGTTGCCTTCTAATGTGTTTTTAAAGCGTAAATCAGTAATCAGAATCAATATTCATTGTCGACTTTAATTTTTATAAGGAAAAATGTTCACGTCCTTAAACGCCTCCCCATCATCAGCCCGAGTCCAAGTCGATGTCAGTCCCGAGCGGACGGTGTCAGATACTACCTATCGCCGAGGTCTGGACTTGGCGAGATATTACGACGTGAAATGTTCCGATACAACTTTTGAACCAGGATAGTTAGAGAGATGATTTCTTCTATGTTGTACGTTGATTGTGGAATGAAATACGTAAAATAACTCGCCATGACCGAGGTGATTACGATTTTTTTTTTTTTTCGAAAAAAATTTTCTGATCGTGGAATTTTCTCAAATTTGATTTGGTTGCCTCCTTATATGTTCTAGTAGCGATAATCAACAATCAGAATCAAAATCCATGGTCGGGTTTGATTTTTATAAGGAAAAATGTTCACGTCCTTTTTTACAACCCCGACTCATTGACGATGTTAGAACCGAGCCGGCGGTGTCAGATACGACCGATCGCCCCGGTCCCGATCGTCATTTACGTTGTGCATCGGTCTGCCCGAGATTACGTGGTGCATCGGTATGATCGAGTTTACGTGGTGCATCGGTAAGATCCAATTCACGTTCTGCATCGGTAAGATCCAATTCACGTTCTGCATCGGTAAGATCCAGTTCACGTGGTGCATCGGTAAGATGGAGATTACGTGGTGCATCGGTAAGATCGAGATTACGTGGTGCATCGGTAAGATCTACTTTACGTTCTGCATCGGTCTGCCCTTGTTTACGTGGTGCATCGGTAAGATCGAGATTACGTGAAGCATCGGTATGATCGAGTTTACGTTCTGCATCGGTCTGCCCGATATTACGTGGTGCATCGGTCTGCCCTAGTTTACGTGGTGCATCGGTTTGGACTTAGAGATATATTTTCGACGTGAAAATGTTCCGATACAACTTTTGAACCAGGATAGTTAGAGAGATGATTTTTTCTGGGATGTACGTGGATCGGGGAATGGATTGTGGGAAATAACTTGCCATGACCGAGGTGTCCTCGAATTTTTTTTTTTTTCGAAAAAAATTTTCTGATTGTGGAATTTTCTCAAATTTGATTTGGTTGCCTCCTAATGTGTTCTAAAAGAGTAAATCAGTAATCGGAATCGAAAAATATTTTTCGGATTTTTTTTTTTTTCGAAAAAAATTTTCTGATCGTGGAATTTCCTCAAATTCGATTTGGTTGCCTTCTAATGTGTTTTTAAAGCGTAAATCAGTAATCAGAATCAATATTCATTGTCGACTTTAATTTTTATAAGGAAAAATGTTCACGTCCTTAAACGCCTCCCCATCATCAGCCCGAGTCCAAGTCGATGTCAGTCCCGAGCGGACGGTGTCAGATACTACCTATCGCCGAGGTCTGGACTTGGCGAGATATTACGACGTGAAATGTTCCGATACAACTTTTGAACCAGGATAGTTAGAGAGATGATTTCTTCTATGTTGTACGTTGATTGTGGAATGAAATACGGAAAATAACTCGCCATGACCGAGGTGATTACGATTTTTTTTTTTTTTCGAAAAAAATTTTCTGATCGTGGAATTTTCTCAAATTTGATTTGGTTGCCTCCTTATATGTTCTAGTAGCGATAATCAACAATCAGAATCAAAATCCATGGTCGGGTTTGATTTTTATAAGGAAAAATGTTCACGTCCTTTTTTACAACCCCGACTCATTGACGATGTTAGAACCGAGCCGGCGGTGTCAGATACGACCGATCGCCCCGGTCCCGATCGTCATTTACGTTGTGCATCGGTCTGCCCGAGATTACGTGGTGCATCGGTCTGGACTTAGAGATATATTTTCGACGTGAAAATGTTCCGATACAACTTTTGAACTAGGATAGTTAGAGAGATGATTTTTTCTGGGATGTACGTTGATTGGGGAATGGATTGTGGGAAATAACTTGCCATGACCGAGGTGTTCTCGAATTTTTTTTTTTTTTTCGAAAAAAATTTTCTGATTGTGGAATTTTCTCAAATTTGATTTGGTTGCCTCCTAATGTGTTCTAATAGCGATAATCAACAATCAGAATCAAAATCCATGGTCGGGTTTGATTTTTATAAGGAATAATGTTCACGTCCTTTTTCGCCTATGTTCTTTTTCGACGTGAAAAGTTCCGATACAACTTTTGAACCAGGATAGTTAGAGAGATGATTTTTTCTGGGATGTATGTTGATTGACGTACGAAACTTGGAAAAAAAATAGAAAAGACCGAGGTACTCTAGAAAAAAAATTTATTGAAAATATTTTTTTGATTTCGGAATTAATTCGAAATTCATTCAGATGTCTTCTATCAATATCGCGAAAGAAAAATCAATAATCAGAATCGATATTCATC
>NC_059508.1:35655214-35665214 GCF_914767665.1 Harmonia axyridis
TTGACGAAAGCGACCCAAGATGCGAAAGCCGAAACCAACACACCTTGCCAGTACCCAAACGCCGAGGTCGGATTCGGGTCTACCACTTACCAACTGAATATCATCCTAAAAAGAACTCCAAACAGTCTAGGACAGGACCCATTCTCCACCCCTTCTATATATGTCAGGAGAACCCCGGATTCCCCTCCAGACACGATTTAGCAAACTTTTCCCGATCGATCCGACCCACCGAGGCCGTTTCGACCGTTCGCCGCGCCTACTAGAGCTGATTTCTTCGGACTCCGATCAGAAAATCCGCCGATGCATGTCGTTAACACCTAGTCCGCCTCGTCCGATCGATCGAGGCCGTTTCGACCGTTCGCCGCGCCTACTAGAGCTGATTTCTTCGGACTCCGATCAGAAAATCCGCCGATGCATGTCGTTAACACCTAGTCCGCCTCGTCCGATCGATCTAGGCCGTCTCGAACCACCCATCGCGCATCGAAAGTCGCATCTCTCGAACTCCGATCCGGAAATCGGCCGATGCATCACGTTAACTATTTCTTATATATCTAATATAATATACATGGAGACGGTAAGAATTCTTTTAATCGAAGATATACATATACTTCTCATCAATATCCAAAAGCTTATCGAAAAATAAATTACTCAACTTTTACGTGAAGAATCGTTCACCCAAACCTTATCCCCTATATATGTCAGGAGAACCCAAGGTTCCCCTCCAGACACGATTTAGCAAACTTTTCCCGATCGATCCGACCCACCGAGGCCGTCTCGACCGTCCGCTGCGCCTACTAGGGCCGATTTCTTCGGACTCCGATCAGAAAATATACCGATGCATGTCGTTAACACCTAGTCCGCCTCGTCCGATCTATCTAAACAGTCTCGACGCACCCAACACTCTTTCAAAGTCGGATTACTCGGACTCAATCTGAAAATGGACCGATGCATGACGTCAACACTTAGCCCGCCTCGTCTGATCTATCTAAGCCATCTCGACCCACCCAACACGCCTTCCAAGTCGGATCACTCGGACTTCGATCTGAAAATCTCCGGACTCATTTTTATGAATATCCCCAGTCAGTAAGAACGTTATTTCGCCAATATATACCAACAATAAACCATATTCCAATAGCTGAACCAAAAATATAATTCCCGATCCAAACGTTCTGCATCGCCCAACGCGACCACCTTCCCTATATATGTCAGGAGAGCACAGGGTTCCCCTCCAGACAACACTTACGCTCTATCCCCGACTCTCGGTCGATCGATAGGCCAGGTCAGCGGTGTCTGTTTCGGCCGAAGCTCGGACTTTGGTCAAAATGTTCCGATACAAAATTTGAACCAAGATAGATACAGATATGATTCCTTCTTAAATATACGTTGATTATCGAACAGAATATGGTAAATATTTTGCGATGACCGAGGATTTCATGAATTTTTTTTTTTTTTCGAAAAAATTTTCTATTATCGGAATTTCCTCAAATTTCATTTGGTTGCCTCCTAATGCTTATTAAAAATGATAACCAACAATCAGAATCATTATTTATCATTTATTTCAATTTTTATAATGAAAAACGTTCACGTCCTTTCGCGCCTCTCGATCGTCGTTTACGTGATGCATCGGTCAGCCCTAGTTTACGTGGTGCATCGGTAAGATCGAGTTCACGTTCTGCATCGGTCTGCCCGAGTTTACGTGGTGCATCGGTAAGATCGAGATTACGTGGTGCATCGGTAAGATCGAGTTCACGTTCTGCATCGGTCTGCCTGAGTTTACGTGGTGCATCGGTATGATCGAGTTTACGTTCTGCATCGGTGTGATCTAGTTTACGTTGTGCATCGGTAAGATCGAGATTACGTGAAGCATCGGTATGATCGAGTTTACGTTCTGCATCGGTCTGGACTCTGAGATATATTTTCGACGTGAAAATGTTCCGATACAACTTTTGAACCAGGATAGTTAGAGAGATGATTTTTTCTGGGATGTACGTTGATTGGGGAATGGATTGTGGAAAATAACTTGCCATGACCGAGGTGTTCTCGAATTTTTTTTTTTTTTCGAAAAATATTTTCTGATTTTGGATTTCACTCAAATTTGATTTCGTTGCCTTCTAATGTGTTCTAAAAGAGTAAATCAGTAATCAGAATCGAAAAATATTTTTCGGATTTTTTTTTTTTTGAAAAAAAATTTTCTGATTTTGGAATTTCCTCAAATTTGATTTGGTTGCCTTCTAATGTGTTTTTAAAGCGTAAATCAGTAATCAGAATCAATATTCATTGTCGACTTTAATTTTTATAAGGAAAAATGTTCACGTCCTTAAACGCCTCCCCATCATCAGCCCGAGTCCAAGTCGATGTCAGTCCCGAGCGGACGGTGTCAGATACTACCTATCGCCGCGGTCTGGACTTGGCGAGGTATTTCGACGTGAAATGTTCCGATACAACTTTTGAACCAGGATAGTTAGAGAGATGATTTCTTCTATGTTGTACGTGGATCGGGGAATGGATTGTGGGAAATAACTTGCCATGACCGAGGTGTCCTCGAATTTTTTTTTTTTTCGAAAAAAATTTTCTGATTGTGGAATTTTCTCAAATTTGATTTGGTTGCCTCCTAATGTGTTCTAAAAGAGTAAATCAGTAATCGGAATCGAAAAATATTTTTCGGATTTTTTTTTTTTTCGAAAAAAATTTTCTGATCGTGGAATTTCCTCAAATTCGATTTGGTTGCCTTCTAATGTGTTTTTAAAGCGTAAATCAGTAATCAGAATCAATATTCATTGTCGACTTTAATTTTTATAAGGAAAAATGTTCACGTCCTTAAACGCCTCCCCATCATCAGCCCGAGTCCAAGTCGATGTCAGTCCCGAGCGGACGGTGTCAGATACTACCTATCGCCGAGGTCTGGACTTGGCGAGATATTACGACGTGAAATGTTCCGATACAACTTTTGAACCAGGATAGTTAGAGAGATGATTTCTTCTATGTTGTACGTTGATTGTGGAATGAAATACGGAAAATAACTCGCCATGACCGAGGTGATTACGATTTTTTTTTTTTTTCGAAAAAAATTTTCTGATCGTGGAATTTTCTCAAATTTGATTTGGTTGCCTCCTTATATGTTCTAGTAGCGATAATCAACAATCAGAATCAAAATCCATGGTCGGGTTTGATTTTTATAAGGAAAAATGTTCACGTCCTTTTTTACAACCCCGACTCATTGACGATGTTAGAACCGAGCCGGCGGTGTCAGATACGACCGATCGCCCCGGTCCCGATCGTCATTTACGTTGTGCATCGGTCTGCCCGAGATTACGTGGTGCATCGGTATGATCGAGTTTACGTGGTGCATCGGTAAGATCCAATTCACGTTCTGCATCGGTAAGATCCAATTCACGTTCTGCATCGGTAAGATCCAGTTCACGTGGTGCATCGGTAAGATGGAGATTACGTGGTGCATCGGTAAGATCGAGATTACGTGGTGCATCGGTAAGATCTACTTTACGTTCTGCATCGGTCTGCCCTTGTTTACGTGGTGCATCGGTAAGATCGAGATTACGTGAAGCATCGGTATGATCGAGTTTACGTTCTGCATCGGTCTGCCCGATATTACGTGGTGCATCGGTCTGCCCTAGTTTACGTGGTGCATCGGTTTGGACTTAGAGATATATTTTCGACGTGAAAATGTTCCGATACAACTTTTGAACCAGGATAGTTAGAGAGATGATTTTTTCTGGGATGTACGTGGATCGGGGAATGGATTGTGGGAAATAACTTGCCATGACCGAGGTGTCCTCGAATTTTTTTTTTTTTCGAAAAAAATTTTCTGATTGTGGAATTTTCTCAAATTTGATTTGGTTGCCTCCTAATGTGTTCTAAAAGAGTAAATCAGTAATCGGAATCGAAAAATATTTTTCGGATTTTTTTTTTTTTCGAAAAAAATTTTCTGATCGTGGAATTTCCTCAAATTCGATTTGGTTGCCTTCTAATGTGTTTTTAAAGCGTAAATCAGTAATCAGAATCAATATTCATTGTCGACTTTAATTTTTATAAGGAAAAATGTTCACGTCCTTAAACGCCTCCCCATCATCAGCCCGAGTCCAAGTCGATGTCAGTCCCGAGCGGACGGTGTCAGATACTACCTATCGCCGAGGTCTGGACTTGGCGAGATATTACGACGTGAAATGTTCCGATACAACTTTTGAACCAGGATAGTTAGAGAGATGATTTCTTCTATGTTGTACGTTGATTGTGGAATGAAATACGGAAAATAACTCGCCATGACCGAGGTGATTACGATTTTTTTTTTTTTTCGAAAAAAATTTTCTGATCGTGGAATTTTCTCAAATTTGATTTGGTTGCCTCCTTATATGTTCTAGTAGCGATAATCAACAATCAGAATCAAAATCCATGGTCGGGTTTGATTTTTATAAGGAAAAATGTTCACGTCCTTTTTTACAACCCCGACTCATTGACGATGTTAGAACCGAGCCGGCGGTGTCAGATACGACCGATCGCCCCGGTCCCGATCGTCATTTACGTTGTGCATCGGTCTGCCCGAGATTACGTGGTGCATCGGTATGATCGAGTTTACGTGGTGCATCGGTAAGATCCAATTCACGTTCTGCATCGGTAAGATCCAATTCACGTTCTGCATCGGTAAGATCCAGTTCACGTGGTGCATCGGTAAGATGGAGATTACGTGGTGCATCGGTAAGATCGAGATTACGTGGTGCATCGGTAAGATCTACTTTACGTTCTGCATCGGTCTGCCCTTGTTTACGTGGTGCATCGGTAAGATCGAGATTACGTGAAGCATCGGTATGATCGAGTTTACGTTCTGCATCGGTCTGCCCGATATTACGTGGTGCATCGGTCTGCCCTAGTTTACGTGGTGCATCGGTTTGGACTTAGAGATATATTTTCGACGTGAAAATGTTCCGATACAACTTTTGAACCAGGATAGTTAGAGAGATGATTTTTTCTGGGATGTACGTGGATCGGGGAATGGATTGTGGGAAATAACTTGCCATGACCGAGGTGTCCTCGAATTTTTTTTTTTTTCGAAAAAAATTTTCTGATTGTGGAATTTTCTCAAATTTGATTTGGTTGCCTCCTAATGTGTTCTAAAAGAGTAAATCAGTAATCGGAATCGAAAAATATTTTTCGGATTTTTTTTTTTTTCGAAAAAAATTTTCTGATCGTGGAATTTCCTCAAATTCGATTTGGTTGCCTTCTAATGTGTTTTTAAAGCGTAAATCAGTAATCAGAATCAATATTCATTGTCGACTTTAATTTTTATAAGGAAAAATGTTCACGTCCTTAAACGCCTCCCCATCATCAGCCCGAGTCCAAGTCGATGTCAGTCCCGAGCGGACGGTGTCAGATACTACCTATCGCCGAGGTCTGGACTTGGCGAGATATTACGACGTGAAATGTTCCGATACAACTTTTGAACCAGGATAGTTAGAGAGATGATTTCTTCTATGTTGTACGTTGATTGTGGAATGAAATACGTAAAATAACTCGCCATGACCGAGGTGATTACGATTTTTTTTTTTTTTCGAAAAAAATTTTCTGATCGTGGAATTTTCTCAAATTTGATTTGGTTGCCTCCTTATATGTTCTAGTAGCGATAATCAACAATCAGAATCAAAATCCATGGTCGGGTTTGATTTTTATAAGGAAAAATGTTCACGTCCTTTTTTACAACCCCGACTCATTGACGATGTTAGAACCGAGCCGGCGGTGTCAGATACGACCGATCGCCCCGGTCCCGATCGTCATTTACGTTGTGCATCGGTCTGCCCGAGATTACGTGGTGCATCGGTATGATCGAGTTTACGTGGTGCATCGGTAAGATCCAATTCACGTTCTGCATCGGTAAGATCCAATTCACGTTCTGCATCGGTAAGATCCAGTTCACGTGGTGCATCGGTAAGATGGAGATTACGTGGTGCATCGGTAAGATCGAGATTACGTGGTGCATCGGTAAGATCTACTTTACGTTCTGCATCGGTCTGCCCTTGTTTACGTGGTGCATCGGTAAGATCTACTTTACGTTCTGCATCGGTCTGCCCTTGTTTACGTGGTGCATCGGTAAGATCGAGATTACGTGAAGCATCGGTATGATCGAGTTTACGTTCTGCATCGGTCTGCCCGATATTACGTGGTGCATCGGTCTGCCCTAGTTTACGTGGTGCATCGGTTTGGACTTAGAGATATATTTTCGACGTGAAAATGTTCCGATACAACTTTTGAACCAGGATAGTTAGAGAGATGATTTTTTCTGGGATGTACGTGGATCGGGGAATGGATTGTGGGAAATAACTTGCCATGACCGAGGTGTCCTCGAATTTTTTTTTTTTTCGAAAAAAATTTTCTGATTGTGGAATTTTCTCAAATTTGATTTGGTTGCCTCCTAATGTGTTCTAAAAGAGTAAATCAGTAATCGGAATCGAAAAATATTTTTCGGATTTTTTTTTTTTTCGAAAAAAATTTTCTGATCGTGGAATTTCCTCAAATTCGATTTGGTTGCCTTCTAATGTGTTTTTAAAGCGTAAATCAGTAATCAGAATCAATATTCATTGTCGACTTTAATTTTTATAAGGAAAAATGTTCACGTCCTTAAACGCCTCCCCATCATCAGCCCGAGTCCAAGTCGATGTCAGTCCCGAGCGGACGGTGTCAGATACTACCTATCGCCGAGGTCTGGACTTGGCGAGATATTACGACGTGAAATGTTCCGATACAACTTTTGAACCAGGATAGTTAGAGAGATGATTTCTTCTATGTTGTACGTTGATTGTGGAATGAAATACGGAAAATAACTCGCCATGACCGAGGTGATTACGATTTTTTTTTTTTTTCGAAAAAAATTTTCTGATCGTGGAATTTTCTCAAATTTGATTTGGTTGCCTCCTTATATGTTCTAGTAGCGATAATCAACAATCAGAATCAAAATCCATGGTCGGGTTTGATTTTTATAAGGAAAAATGTTCACGTCCTTTTTTACAACCCCGACTCATTGACGATGTTAGAACCGAGCCGGCGGTGTCAGATACGACCGATCGCCCCGGTCCCGATCGTCATTTACGTTGTGCATCGGTCTGCCCGAGATTACGTGGTGCATCGGTATGATCGAGTTTACGTGGTGCATCGGTAAGATCCAATTCACGTTCTGCATCGGTAAGATCCAATTCACGTTCTGCATCGGTAAGATCCAGTTCACGTGGTGCATCGGTAAGATGGAGATTACGTGGTGCATCGGTAAGATCGAGATTACGTGGTGCATCGGTAAGATCTACTTTACGTTCTGCATCGGTCTGCCCTTGTTTACGTGGTGCATCGGTAAGATCGAGATTACGTGAAGCATCGGTATGATCGAGTTTACGTTCTGCATCGGTCTGCCCGATATTACGTGGTGCATCGGTCTGCCCTAGTTTACGTGGTGCATCGGTTTGGACTTAGAGATATATTTTCGACGTGAAAATGTTCCGATACAACTTTTGAACCAGGATAGTTAGAGAGATGATTTTTTCTGGGATGTACGTGGATCGGGGAATGGATTGTGGGAAATAACTTGCCATGACCGAGGTGTCCTCGAATTTTTTTTTTTTTCGAAAAAAATTTTCTGATTGTGGAATTTTCTCAAATTTGATTTGGTTGCCTCCTAATGTGTTCTAAAAGAGTAAATCAGTAATCGGAATCGAAAAATATTTTTCGGATTTTTTTTTTTTTCGAAAAAAATTTTCTGATCGTGGAATTTCCTCAAATTCGATTTGGTTGCCTTCTAATGTGTTTTTAAAGCGTAAATCAGTAATCAGAATCAATATTCATTGTCGACTTTAATTTTTATAAGGAAAAATGTTCACGTCCTTAAACGCCTCCCCATCATCAGCCCGAGTCCAAGTCGATGTCAGTCCCGAGCGGACGGTGTCAGATACTACCTATCGCCGAGGTCTGGACTTGGCGAGATATTACGACGTGAAATGTTCCGATACAACTTTTGAACCAGGATAGTTAGAGAGATGATTTCTTCTATGTTGTACGTTGATTGTGGAATGAAATACGGAAAATAACTCGCCATGACCGAGGTGATTACGATTTTTTTTTTTTTTCGAAAAAAATTTTCTGATCGTGGAATTTTCTCAAATTTGATTTGGTTGCCTCCTTATATGTTCTAGTAGCGATAATCAACAATCAGAATCAAAATCCATGGTCGGGTTTGATTTTTATAAGGAAAAATGTTCACGTCCTTTTTTACAACCCCGACTCATTGACGATGTTAGAACCGAGCCGGCGGTGTCAGATACGACCGATCGCCCCGGTCCCGATCGTCATTTACGTTGTGCATCGGTCTGCCCGAGATTACGTGGTGCATCGGTCTGGACTTAGAGATATATTTTCGACGTGAAAATGTTCCGATACAACTTTTGAACTAGGATAGTTAGAGAGATGATTTTTTCTGGGATGTACGTTGATTGGGGAATGGATTGTGGGAAATAACTTGCCATGACCGAGGTGTTCTCGAATTTTTTTTTTTTTTTCGAAAAAAATTTTCTGATTGTGGAATTTTCTCAAATTTGATTTGGTTGCCTCCTAATGTGTTCTAATAGCGATAATCAACAATCAGAATCAAAATCCATGGTCGGGTTTGATTTTTATAAGGAATAATGTTCACGTCCTTTTTCGCCTATGTTCTTTTTCGACGTGAAAAGTTCCGATACAACTTTTGAACCAGGATAGTTAGAGAGATGATTTTTTCTGGGATGTATGTTGATTGACGTACGAAACTTGGAAAAAAAATAGAAAAGACCGAGGTACTCTAGAAAAAAAATTTATTGAAAATATTTTTTTGATTTCGGAATTAATTCGAAATTCATTCAGATGTCTTCTATCAATATCGCGAAAGAAAAATCAATAATCAGAATCGATATTCATCTAAGATTATTTCCTTTTGGATTGTGTTAACATTCGGTACGATCTTGTCTACGTGATGCATCGGTTTGTTTCTCGGCTCTTGTGAGCAAGTTGGACACTCGAGACGGCCTCCATCGATCGGATTAGGCGGGCTTTAATGTTAACGTGCTGTATCGGTGTGATCTTGTTTACGTCATGCATCGGTATAGCTTTAAATCGCGCCGTAAAGTCGTTCACGTCATGCATCGGTATCTTAAATCGCGCCGAAAAGTCGTTCACGTCATGCATCGGTATCTTAAATCGCGCCGTAAAGTCGTTCACGTCATGCATCGGTATCTTAAATCGAGCCGAAAAGTCGTTCACGTCATGCATCGGTGGCACAAAAAAAAGACGCCGATGCATGACGTGAGCCGACTTTTCGGCGCGATTTAAGATACCGATGCATGACGTGAACGACTTTACGGCGCGATTTAAGATACCGATGCATGACGTGAACCGACTTTTCGGCATGAAGTCAGCTAAAATTATCGTGTGCATCTTGGGTCGGTCCACGTACCGTAGATCAGAGAGGGACGACGTACATACATCGGATACATTTGTATCCAACAAGTTACGATCGTCGTCTGATCCAGCGGTAATCGGACCTACTCTCGTGAATTTATTTTGCCCCTTGAATAATTTTGTACCGATGCACGACGTGAAGTCGACTTTTCGGCATGGTTTAAGCTAAAATTATCGTGTGCATCTTGGGTAGGCCCACTTACTACAGATCAGAGAGGGACGACGTACATACATCGGATACATTCGTATCCAACAAGTTACAATCGTCGTCTGATCCAGCGGTAATCGGACCTACTCTCGTGAATTTATTTTGCCCCTTGAATAACTTTGTACCGATGCACGACGTGAAGTCGACTTTCCGGCATGGTTTAAGCTAAAATTATCGTGTGCATCTTTCATTTTACTCATCACATAGTCTGATGCATTTGATGACATTTACCCTTGTGAGTTATTCGTATTTCTCTCTCATGTCCGATTTCGTCAAACATATCTACCTTTCTGATTGATTCATCGTGAATTG